>NC_056746.1:351539461-351694461 GCF_019279795.1 Protopterus annectens | reverse complement strand
AGTAATGCATCTAGTTCTGCATCGCAAATCATCAACTACTCACTTCCTCCTCAAAGCTAGAATCAAATGCATAAATCCATTGGAGAATATTAAACAGATCAAAACACTTAATTTCAGATTGTTGCCAAAGTTAGTTAACAGAATCAAGTCATATATACCAGGGGTGCAAAATTAAAATGGTCAGTGACTAATATTGCTCTCACAACAAACACAAATACTTATTATGATTTCTGGTATGTCCCTTCATCTCAACAGTGCAGCTTGTACTATTCAGTGGCAAATCATTAACATGTGTGTGTGTGTAAAAACAGGAAAACAGCAGTTGATCTGGACACAGTAGCCATACAACACTGTTTTCTAGACAGCTGGCCACTGCGTCGCTGTCATGTGACATTCTGTGTGTGTGTATAATTGCATACATGGAGTAAAAGAACTGTGGAGCTGGACTGACACTGGCTTGAAGCTTTATTTGGGGGATAACTGTGTCAGTGGAATGGACTTGCTTGTGGGGTGTCCCGAGTTGACATGTGCCAATAGTTTTTGCACCTCTTAGCCATTACAGCACTGTCTTGGAAGAGGGACTCAAGCCCCATTGTTC
The DNA here is from genome assembly GCF_019279795.1 of Protopterus annectens. Lineage (NCBI taxonomy): Eukaryota > Metazoa > Chordata > Ceratodontiformes > Protopteridae > Protopterus > Protopterus annectens. Next base: position 351,693,863 of record NC_056746.1, on the reverse strand, counting down.
AAACATGTGTAATATGTAATGTGTGCGTGTACATAAACTATGGAGCAAATACGTACTGACACCTGCTTACTGTCCTGCTGGGGGGAGGGGGGGGTGACACTTATCTAAGTGCAGTGGACTGACTAACAGGTAGGGATGAGAGTCCTGAGCAGACTTCTATCAATCGTTTTCGTTTTCCAAAGCCATTACAGCAGTATTTTGCAGACAGGAGGGAAAAGCCTCAAAGTTAACTGGTATGCTGTGTGGGTGACTGCATTTGCAGGGAGTGGAGGTGTGCCTCTAAGTGTGGTGTGAATATTATTCATTGTGAAATGGAGAGATTAAACAGTAAAATTGTTTGAGTCTCCTGTTTGGAGTATGGTGTCATTGCTACCACTGCTGGTACTTTTTCAATGTGTGTGTATCATGAAGTATGTACATTCAAATGCCTGATTTGGTGGAGAAGATGGGAGTGCCAGATCACTTATCAGCATACCCCACTAGTGTCCCTAACCTTGGCTTATACTTTTGCTCCGACATACTACAATCTATAATGCTTTCTGAAAAATGTGTTGGATTCTCATGAACAAATTACATTTTTTTCTTAAAAAATGAATGCCAATTCATAGTGTCTTACTTTGTCAGCTTACTAAATCAGTAGTATTGCTATTTTCAAAAGTAGCTGACTTTGAAGCTTTCTCCATGAGTCTGTTGTTGAATGGATGAGAAATGTGCTACAAGTACACAACCAATACAAACTACATAAAGCAAAAGTAGCTGCTTAACCTAATGACATAAGGTTTCAGATGTTCTGGGGTTGAATAATCTTTGCTGATTAAAAAGCTTAATTATTCATAATGTACCCACATCTGACTGCAAGTTGTGCGCTCACTTGGTTCTTCTCAGACTGAAATATATTTTTTTACACTACAGTGGAGTTTATTTGTTGACAGTTCAGCCTTCATGTTGCAGCCTACTGATACAAGACCTTTCACAACACTTTTGAATGATGTGCAAGTGGTTAGCCTTGAGAAGTCCAATCTGAAGAGGTCACAAACTGCTGCAGTACATCAGCTAAGGCAAGGTACTCTGAACAGCATTTTAGATTTTAACTGCATCTTTTATGAAAGGAAAGCAATAATTGGAAACAAAAAGAGAACAGCAACATTTGGTCCTATTATACAACTGAAATGCTACTCGAATTAAATAAGCCAAGCAAGTTTTCTTTACATTATGACTGGTGCAAGGAAGCCTAATTTTATTTGGTGGTGTAATCTTACTAAGTACTTCAAAATGCTTCCTTTGCAAAAATGTTGCTTTTCCTGAAATTAATATAAAACTGAGAAGCTGCATTATACAATCCAGCTGGAAGTGACTGCAGTTTATGCAATTCTGTGACTGCAAGCTGGTGTAAAGAAACTTATTGAAAACATTTCCCTTGCACTCTATCAAAGCCCTTTTTCTGGATGGTACTCTACAATGCAAGTGTGTGACGGATTCTCTACCCCGGGCCAGTAATCAAGGAGCCTTAATCTTCACCATGGACACCGGAGAGAGAGAGAGAGCGCCACTAAAAGCAAGAATGGATTTACACAGGGTTTTAAGATGCAGCTCTCTGCATAAAGCACAATTTTCCCCCAAGAGCACACAGGGAACCCACTCCAGACCTACGACACTTTGTCCAGATCCCAAATAAGACTCACTTTGGAGCACTGTGTCCCAACCCAGTTCCAAGTAGCTGACAGACCCATACCTGGGTACTGGATTTTCATATACACAAACTCTTGGGAAAGGCTGGCACAGATTTACTAGCTATGATCACCTCTGCCCAGACTATACGGTAACCACGCAGCCACTAGTCAGCCACACTACGGCTCTTAAAAGGCTATCCAATTACACTAAGTAAATTCAACACTAATATAAATACTAGTGTAAACAAAGCAGCAAGGCTTTCCAGAGTAGCAATGGCATCACTAAAATAAGCACAAGTACTCTCAAAATGTTAAAAAAGTGTTCTCTAAAAGCAGCCACATTGAAATTTATAATAATACTTAATAATAAAATAGATATTTAGCGTCCTCATGTTTTCTAAGAACAACAACAAACACCAAAGTTTCATAGGTTCATAGGTTACTACTAGGCTAACTGCCCTTGCGAGCCATTGTGTAGTAGTATTATCCCTTATTGTGAGTGAGACTCAAACCTTGCCCCTTGTGTTTGTAAGGCAAACACCTTAACCATTAGGCCACCCTTCCAACCGCAATCATAGGAAATAGAAAATAACACAGCTGGATAGATTTACACATGTGCAGAAAAAAACAATACTGAACTAATCGCACTGCATCTCCTGGCTGTCTAAAAAATAATTGTTCCCTAGTTAACGTAATACAAGGCAAGACAAGATGCTGAGATGATTACCTCCACAAGGCAAGATGAGGAGCTTCAAACTTAAATGAATTGAACTAACTGTCATAGATCTTTTATCGGGTTCAAAAAAAAAAAACCTGATGTGCGAGTTTCATCCTCTCAGTGCTGGTTACAGAATGACATCACATTTGATCACCTGACTCTGGTGCAATATACACCCAAAGCTTTGCTAGCATCTGTTGCAGTATCTGAAAGCTATAGAACAATTTCAAACACTTCCACTCTTCCCTTCCCAGAATTCTTCTTGTTTAAACATATATATTTAATCAGTTATAACACTGTTGACACATTTTTAACACAAGCATGTGTACAAATCAGTCTGATAGTCAAACACAAAATTCTTTACAAAACCCCAGCTAACTATGCTGGCATATGTTACACATGCACTGCCCTACACTCCCTGGCACAGATGGCAATACCTCACATCATCACAGTAAGTATCTAGTAAAAGCAGTTAACTGGAAGCCAAACAGAGTATACAACTTTGTACCTTCACTTAACCACCCCACCGAAAAAGGGCTTGCTATTATGCATACAAAGTTTATTCTTGTCTTATTTATTCAAAATACCCGAGAGGCTCTTTACTTTTTTAAAGGTACATGAATGCCGAAATATCACTCAAGATATAGCTCAACTTTTAAAAACTTGCAACCTGCAAAGAAGGAACAACTAGTCCAGGCTTGACTGCTTTATTAATCAGAACGAGGAAATACATTATAGAGCCAACAAGCAAACATAAAAATACAGTGAAGAAAGCAACATCAGACAAATCTGAAAAGTAGTAATTTCATCTGACCAATGATCAGAATCTCAATTACAATCAGATTCTGACTTTCCAAGATTGCTGCACAGTGATTAAAGGACCACTACGGGCAAACAATGAAAAAAACATATTTTTTTTATCTTGCCATGATTTACTGCATCTCCTAAAGTTGCCTGCAGCAAAATAAGTACTCATTCCTAATTTTTTTTTTTTTTTACTCTTGTCTGCCCTCACGGGGGCAGACATTGCGATTCCTTTTGGAAAGCTAAATCTGTCTCAATCCACAGACTGTGAGAACAAACAGCCCTACCATTAGTTGTCAGACTAGACTTCCATTCACTTAGAATGGACCACCTGAAAAAAAACGCCAAGTTTGAGAGTCTGCAGCTCATGTGTCATTGACTGGTATGTGCGGAGTTTCACAAATGTTGTTCCTATTGATGTACTACACATTTTCTGAAAGAAACTTGCATAAGTGTCAACAAATTACTGAAATAAAAAAAAAGACTTTTCACAAGGAGCAGTTTTGCAAGTTTCAATTCCTGGCCAAGTGACTCCTATCTCCCCTCCTTCAGTGGGCTACAGTCTCACATTTCCAGCTTGGGTAGATTCAACTATTTAGTCAGCTTTGCAGGACAATAGACATAAAAAAAAATCACAGCCTGGTGTGCCACTAAAACTGTTCCCTTATGTCTCTCCACTTCTGAATAGGATTTCCCCAGGAATGAATAAAAAACAAAACAAAAACAACGCACACACATCAGTCTAGAGTTTGGACCAATATATCCATTTCTTAATGTGCACAGTAAAACATTCAGTTTATAATGCATTATGACTGCTGACATGGTTATCTTTACATAGTTAATCTCTTACACCATAATCTGAACTTATGGAATTCAATGCCAAACTTTACAACAGTTCTCAGTTTCTTAACATTGACCTCCCAAGGCTCTGATGTGACCTAGTACTTTGTCAATATACTGTAAATACACAGATCAATACAAATATTTGTGCACATATGACACATACAATAATACACATATACCATCATTAAAACAAGATAAATGCAAAATAAATCATATCAAGCAATTCTATATTTGTTGCATAATATCTTGTTCAATTGTTTCTCAATATTCTAACCACTGTATGCTGCATTAATTGTAAAAAAAACGATTGTACTCCTTTTATATTTTCTATGCTCTTTGTACAAAATAGCTATGTTTGTATAATTTATTTTTATTTTTTTATAATTGTTTACTATGTATCTGGAGCTTTTCTCCCTGAGCCTCCGCTGAAAACGGTCACCTTGTGTCCAGTTGGACTAACCTAGTAAACAAATGGAAAATAAATAAAAAATAAAATATACTAAGAAAATCAATCAATATGCCAAGAAAAATCCAAAACTTAAGAAAAAAACACAGAAGGAAGGAACATGTTTCCTTGATGCTGTCATGAAAATCCCACTCACTTATTCAGATATTATGGGCAAACATATAGTCAGGCACACTGATGTCCCACTCACCAGGCTAAACAAGGAGAAGGTTACTGTCAGCTACCTGTCGGGTGCCAGGATCTGCCACATAACCCACACACTCAGGTCACGCCACAACAAGTACAAATATGATTCTGTCATTGTCTATGTTGGTGTGAATGATCTGAGATGTACCCTCCCTTGACTACATGAAGAGAGACATGGAAGAGCTCTCCGATCTTGTAGCCCAGGCAGGTATGACCCTAGCCCTGAGTAGCATTCTGCCATCACCCAAAATAATACCGCAGTACAAGGACATAATGATTGACTTCAACAATTGGCTAAGTTTCTGGTGTCATTCTAAGGGGATCCAGTATCTATCTGCCTGGGACGACATGGTCGACAGACCGCAATGCTTTGCCAGAGATGGCCTGCACCTGTCGCCCCTGGGATTCCAGATACTGGCCAAGGCTCTTGCCGCCCCTATTGTGCCTTTTTTAGACAAGGTTCAAATGATAAATTCACCACCGTAACAGGAACAGGCAAGCAAAAACTGAGGATAATGCTACTCAATGCTAGAAGTCTAAATGCACACACTCGAGGCATTCCTTAAAATGGAGAACATCGATATCTGTGCAGTGACGGACACCTGGTTCAAGGCTACAGAGAGCACCCCTGCACTACCAGGCTATAACTCATACCACATTTTTCGGCCAAGTAACCTGGACCAGAACACCAAAGGTGGAGGTGTGTCCATACTCAAAGGATAACCAAACCTCCAGGCTAGTTGCTCAGCATAATGCATCCGAGGTTATCCAAGTGCAACCAACTCTGGGCAAAACTACAATCCAAACTGAAGCTTGCTACAGATCCCCCATCATGCCCCAGGATTCCCACTCCTCTTTTCTTGATATACTGGAAAATATTAGGGTTCAACCAAACATCCTAATAATGGGCAATTTCAACTATCCCACCATTAACTGGGAAAACTACTCATGTACCAACTCCTTCGCTTAACGCCTTCTGGAATTCATAAATTCCAATACCCATGGAGATGGACAATACAGTTATGACTGATCCTCCAAAAAAAGAAAGCTAATCTGGTGGTCTCCTGCCACAAACAAACTGTACAACAGAAGGAAGAAACTGTTGCAAAAGAGAGTAAACTCCCATGAGTGGTGGAGCTCCCTGGTCAGCTTCAGTAAGAAGCTGAGATCCCTTATAAGAGCCTCCAAAGCTAGCCACGAAAACAAAATTACCACTGTTTCTCAGGACAACCACAAAGCATTCTATAGCTTTGTCAAGAACTTCAATGGCAACACCCAGATATGCTCTGAGTTACAGCACAACGGCACGAAAATTACAGAACCAACTGATATTGCCAACATCTTGGCAGATTTAGTGCTAATTTTACCCCCTCTCACCCTCTAAAGGGCCCATATCTATACAGGAAGAATGCAGAGTCCCTGTAATCACAACTACACAGGTAAAAGCTGCACTCTCTAAAGCCAAAAACACAGCATCCAGGGGACTGGGCAACATTCCAGGCTGTGTTTTACACGAACTTCAGAACGAACTGGCTCCCCACCTAAGCACCATGTTCAATAATAGCCTCACATCAGGCTTTGTGCCCACAGAATGGCGCACAGCAACAGTTATCCCACTCCGCCCTATTAGCCTGATGAGCCTGGTCTGCAAGACCATGGAACATATCATCATGGAACTCATAAACAAAGACATTGGTAACCTCCAAACTCTTGACCCCACCCAGTTCAGGTTTGTGAAAGGTAGATCATGCCTCCTGAACCTAATCGATTTTTTTGAGGCAGTCACCAAAGCGGTAGATGAGGGCAAGGTGGTTCACACAGCCTATCTTGACCTCGCAAAGGCTCTTGACACCATCTCCCACTCTGGAATTATAGCTAAACTCACTAAACTAGGTATAAATCCCTACGTCACAAGATGGGCTGCCAACTGGTTTACAGACAGAACCCACACTGTAAAAGTTGCAGACTCCAAATCTGACTTCAAACCAGTGACAAGTGGAGTACCACAAGGTTCAGTCCTGGGACCTCTCCTGTTTGGTATCTACTTCTCTGAACTACAGGCTAACACAGAAGGCCTCTGGCTAATGAGGTTTGCAGAGGACTACAAACTAGGAGCCATAGTCAAGTCCCCAAATGATGTGGACATCCTACAGAAGGGCCTCACTGAGACAGATGCCTGGTGTCGGAGCCATGGCCTTAAGCTCAATGCCAAAAAGTGAATTGTCATCCCCTTTGGTAAAAACTCTGTACTCATGAACTACCACATAGGCAGCAGTCTACTTAACACCGAATGTGTGATGAGACCTTGGGACCCAGGTGGACAGTAGTCTCCTTTAATAATCAGATCGCCACAGTAGTCAGGAAGTCCTACGTGGCACACCTCATCACAAAAGGATTCTCATCCAGGAAAAAAAGAGGTCATACTCTACACTCATTAGACCCATTATATATATATACCTCACAAGACATCTGCAGCAGCTGGAAAGGCCACAGAAGTACCTTGCAAAGAGGATTACTGGCCTCAAACAGATGCCCTACATTGACCATCTCAAAAAACTCCAGCTTTACTCTGTAGCATATCGCCTATTCCGAAGTGATTTCTGCCTAACGTATAAAGCTATGCCAAACCCAGAGCTGTTGGACATGCTACACCTAAAGAAATCCCAGTCCCTCCCAGATGCATGCTCTAGGGACCTAAACCTTGTCGCCACAATAAACAGGACATGCTGGAGGGATAGATTCCTGTCCCAGAGACTTCCCATACTCTGGAACAAGCTACCCATCTATGTCAAGTATTTCCTCATTAGCAGTCTTCAAGAAAAATCTTTTGAGTGGATGGGAAATAAGAAATATGCCCCGGGAATCACTTCTGTGTCTCTGCTCGACAGTGGCACAGGAAAATAACTTTCTTGGGTGGCATAAGCCAAGGAACTTTGTTGGCTAGCCTTACTTAGGCTCTTGGGATGATAGCCTAGTACCTACCTATGAACCTATTAGACTAAACACAATATTATGTAGCATTGAAATGTGCTGACATTATAAGGGTGACAGCTCATTATTTACTCAAAGCCAATGTCAGAGTGGAAAAGTTCAAATAGTGGATAAAGTGGAGGAGAGGAAGAGAAGAAAGAGTGAGAAAAGGTATTTGTTACAAGTAATAATTAGGGTAGATATGGGAGGCAGGAGAAAAAGTAACATTAGAAGTAAGAGAAACGAAACCAAGAGAAAGAAATAACATGGACAACAAGATTTAGAGTGTGTGTGTGTGTGTGTGTGTGTGTGTGTGTGTGTGTGTGTGTTATATAAAAGAACTATAAAGCAAATCTGCACTGATACCTGTGTGCTGCCCTGCTGAGGAGGACACTTGTGCAAGTGCAATGGACTGGCTCCAGTAAGAAGGGATGGCAGCAAACCTCTCAACATCATAAAACAAGAAATATGGACAAGGCCATAAATAATAGGGGACAAAGGCCCAAAAATTGGGACAATTTATAAATATTGCACTTACAAACTTAGAAAGTTGATAAACAGGTTTTGCATTAGAGTGAAGCTTCTTAAGGATATGAAGTCTGAAAATCAAATGCCTGTCAATTTTCTGACTTCAGTGTTCAATGATTTGCCAGTGATTTGACAGAAAAGTGCAATTTTATGAAAAACAGACAAAAAATCTGGACTTTCTGCAAATATCTGTACTGTTGAGAGATATGGATGGGAGTCTTGAACCAACACCCATCAATCATTTTAATTTGTTTGCCAAAGCCATTACAACAATGTTTTGCAGAGAGATTTGTTTACCAAAGCCATTACAGCAGTGTTTTGCAGAGAGGTGAGAAAAGCCTTAAATTTGACTGGTATGTTTATTTAGTTTATTTTACATTTGTTGACCGGGAGAGTCCAACTGGATTACAAGCCCATTTTCAGTGGAGGCCTGGGGAGAAAAACTTCAAGAGAACAATTTTTTTTACAAAACATAGTTTTAAGGACAGACTTTTGACATACAATTTCCATAGAAGAGACTTTGACATGCATATTAACTAACAGATAGGATACATTCGTGCTCTACAATATAATATTAAATTTTAGAAGATATTCCTAAGTTTAGTATTCTTGTGATATTTACTATCAGAGTAAAAGTAGAGAGACGTAGAATAAGGCTCCGAGAGAGCAGATGATGCTCACTATAATTGAAAAGGATAACAAATTGATTTACTATACGTCTTCGCCTGGTTTTAGTTGAGAAGGGTAACAAATTGATTTACAATATGTCTTCTCCTGGCTTTAGTTGCTTATGGAAAGCACAACATCGCTGGCGTAGTTTTCCCTAACTCCTGGAGAGATGGGATGAGCAGTACAGTCCTAAGTGGGTACAGTACTATGATTGGTTGGCTTAGCAGTTACTTAAGTTAGGTGAAGTGTTCTAATGAGACATTAGCCAGGGGGGATACAGGAGCACAGTTGATTATTCAAAAAGTGAGCTTTAACAAGTTTCTTGAACTGTGATGGGGATTTGTTGTCAGTTATGTGGGCAGAAAGGGAGTTCCAGGTTTTTGCTATACAATGGCTGTAGACAGACTTACCAGCTTCACTGTTATATTTGGTTACTTTGAAGAGGTTTTGTGTGCTAGACCTCAAGGGCCAGGTGGTTGTACACAGTTGCAAAAGATTTTGTAGGGCTGGGGTGTTTTCAGAGTTATGTATTATTTTGTGGGCTAGTGATAGTTGACTTAGTTGTAGTAGTAGTAGTGGTAGTTCTAACCAACTGAGTTTTTTTAGGCATTCACAGTGATGTGTTCTGATGGGAGAGGTTGTAGTGAATTTGGCTATCTTATTATAACAACTATCAGGTTTGTTTAGGTCAGATTTGCAGAGATTTGTAAGCACGGGGGGAGGCATAAAGTAGGGTGGATAGTAGGAGAGTCTTCGCTATTGTTCATAGGTTCATACTAGGCTATCTGCCCCAGGGCATGGCATTTATAAGCCTAGCCAGAGTGTGTTTGGCTTTCGCCACCCATTTTAAATTAATTTTGCTATGCCCTTTTTCGAGGTTAGTATACTGTGCCTCTGTCCAACAGTGACACAGAAGTGATACCCAGGGAAAACCTACGATCTCCCATCCACTCATCAAGATTCCTCTTGAAGAGAGTCAATGAGGGAACTCTGCCTAACCTGGACTGGGATTTCATTCCAGAGTGAAGGGAGCCTCTGGGTTATGAATCTGTCCCTCCAGCATGTCCTATTTATTTCAGTGCTGAGGTTCAAGTCTCTCGAGCGCGTAGCTCGATGGGATTTTGATTTTCCGAGGTGCAGCTTATCCATTAATTCCGGGTTGGACATGGCTTTATACGTCAGGCACAGATCGCCTCTGAGCAGGCGGTATGCCACTGAGTAGAGCTGGAGTTTCTTTAACCGGGCAGCATATGGCATCTGTTTGAGCCCTTTGATCCTCTTGGTGAGGTACTTTTGGGGTCTTTCCAGTTGCTGCAGGTGTCTGGTAAGGTACATCCCAAAAGGGGCATTGTACTCAATTATGGGCCTGAGGAGGGATGAGTAAAGAGGCACAATGACCTCCCCTGATCTAGATGTGAATCCCTTCATGATTAGGTGGGCTATATAAAATGTTTTTCTAACCACTTTGGCCACGTGGTTGTCAAATGAGAGACTGCTATCAACTTGGGTCCCCAGGTCCCTAATTACTTCTTCTGTACTTAATGGATTACCACCTATGTGGTAATTTGTGGGCACTTTGTTTGGATGACTATATACTTTTTGGCATTTAGCTTGAGGCCATGGCTCTGGCACCAGTTGTCTGTTTCTATGAGGCCCTTTTGGAGGATGCTTGTGTTGGCTGGAGAGTCGATTATGGCGCCCAGTTTGCAGTCATCTGCGAACTTGGTCAGCCACAGTCCTTCCATGTTGGCCTGTACCTCCGAGAAATATATACCGAACAAGAGAGGTCCCAGGACTGAGCCTTGTGGGACGCCACTTGTAACTGTTTGGAGTCTGACATGGCTCCAGCAATTCTAACCATGTGGGTTCTGTCCTTGAGCCAGTTTGCAACCCATCTAGTGACATAGGGGTTTATATTTAAGCTGGTGAGCTTATCTATAATGCCCGAGTGGGGTATTGTATCAAAGACTTTTGCGAGGTCCAGATAGGCTGTGTGGACCACCTTCCCCTCGTCAATGGCCTTGGTGACTTGTTCCAGGTTTAAGAGGCAGGATCTGCCCTTAAAGCCGAACTGGGTAGGATCCAGTGTCTGTAGGTCCCCAATATCTTTATTTATGAGGTCCATGATGATCCTTTCCATAGCTTTGCAGACCAAGCTAGTCAGGCTTATGGGGCGATAGTTTCCAGGATCCGTTGAGGCACCACCTTTGTGGAGAGGGACCACTGTTGCTGTAAGCCACTCTTTGGGTACATATCCTGTAGTAAGGCTGAGATTGAACAGTAGTTTTATGTTTGGGTTTAGCTCTTCTTGGAGTTCACGTAGGATGCAGCCCGGGACACCGTCCGGGTCCCATTGATGCTGTGTTTTTGCTTTGGAGAGGGCGGCTCTTACCGGAGCATCTGAGATGTCAGGGGGGCAGCACTCTGCTGGGATAGATATTTGCCCTTTTGGTGGTGGTGGGGGGGGGGGGGGTTTGCTCTGAACCTGTCAGCTAGGATGTTGACAATGTCTGTGGGTTTGGTGTATTTTTTGTCATTTTGGACCAATTCTGAGCATATCTGGGAATTCCCACCCAGATTCCTAACATAACTAAAGAAAGCCTTGTGATTATCCTTAGTGTCCTGTGCAATTTTTCTCTCGAAGCTGGCCTGAGACGATTTTATGAGTGCCCGTAGCTTTTTGCTAATACTGATCAGAGATATCTTCCCTTTTTGGGATTTTGCTCTATCATGTAGTAGCTTCCTCCTTCTATTGTATAGTTTGTTTATGGCTGGGGTCCACCAGACAGGACGTCTGCCTTTGGAGGATCGGGTCTTGGTTTTATTTGGGATTGCATGATTCATGCATTCCTGAAGGTGTTCATAGAATGCGTTTATAAAGGATTCAGCGGTCTGGGCTGTATTTTCCACAGGCCCGGGGGCTTTGAAGGATTCCACCTCGGTTTTGAGGAGTGTGAAATTTGCTTTAGAGAAGTTTTTCACTGTGGTTTTCTGGGCAGGGGGTGGGGTCGGGATGTGAATATCCACTGAGATTGGTTTATGGTCTGATCTTACCAGTGAAGGATACACTTCTGGTCTGGAGCATAGAGTCCCCATGTTGGTGATGATCAGGTCAAGTATGTTTTCCCCTCTTGTGGGAGTGGTAACAATTTGTTCCATAGCATTTGAGTTTATAAATTCTAGGAACCTTTGGGCTAGGGTGTTGGAGCTAGAGTAATGCTCCCAGTCTATGTTTGGGTAGTTGAAGTGGCCCAATATTATGGTGTTTGGAAAGACCTTCATATTTTCCAGTGTTCTCAGGAAGGCCAAGTGGGGTTCCTGGGTTTGGGAGGGTGGTCTGTAGCAGGCTATAAACTGGAAGGCAGTTTTACCCACTGTTAGTTGCACATGGATAGTCTCTGGTGCTTCATGCTGTGCCACCAACCTGGAGGTGTGGGTATCTTTGACGAATATTGATACTCCCCCTCCTTTTGTGGCTCGGTCCAAGTTTTGGGGGCCGAAAAGCATGGTATGAGGTATAACCTGGCAGTGCTGGGATGCTCTCGGGAGCCTTGAACCAGGTTTCTGTTACTGCACAGATATCTATGTTCTCCATGCTAAGGAAAGTTTCGAGTGAGTGCATCTTGAGGTTTAGACTTCTGGCGTTGAGTAGCATTACTCTTAGTTTCTTATCCCTTGTGATACCTATGGAGGTGGGTTTGTCTTTCGAGCCTTGCCTAAAAAAGGCACTATGGGGGTAGCAAGAGCCTTTGCAATATCCGAAAGCCCAGGGGTGACCGGTGCAAGCCATCCTTAGCAAAGCATAGTGGCTTGTCGAGCATGTCATCCCAGGCTGACAGGCATTGGATCCCCTTTGAATGACACCAATACTTAAGCCAGTTGTTGAAATTGATCATCTTGTCTTCATATTGTGGCATCATTCTTGGTGAGGGTAAGATGCAACTCAAGGTCAGGGTCATACCGGCCTGGGCTACATGCTCAGAGAGCTCCTCTATGTCTCTTTTCATGTAGTCCAGGGAGGTACATCTTGGGTCATTCACACCAGCATGGACAATGACCGAGTCATATTTGTACTTGCCTTGGAGTGACCCGAGTGCTTGTGTTATGTGGCGGATCCTAGTGCCCAACAGGCAGCTCACCGTGACCTTCTCCTTGTTCAGTCTGGTGAGCAGGACGTCAGTGTGCCTGACGATAGTCACCTATTACAAGTGTATCAGGTGAGTTGTTTAGCCTTAAGGGCTGTGACTGTTCGGCACACTGGCTATGTGTTGCATGTGTTTTGTTTTGGGGTAGCGGTTGCTTGGGTGTCTGCTTTGGAGGTCTCTGCTGCTTAGGCAGATTTTTATTTAGAGCCTCCGAGTATGTTTTTGTGTGTTTATGTGTTTGGTTTGCTGTCGTGGTAGGTCTATGTGAGACTGGAATTGTAGTGAGTGTGGTTTCCTTCTCCTCCGGACTGGTTATGCCAGTACTGGGTTGAGAGAGCTTAGCCTCCAGTTTGGCTATATGGTTGCATCTCTCACATGTGTTGGAATTTGTTGGGAGGAGGAGAGGGCTGTCTGTGTACATGAGGCAGTTGTAACATTGCCTCAAGATTTCCAGATTCACCAGCTGCACCGGAGAGGAGATTGAAAACTGACCTTTGGACATGCTAGAATAGTACTGAGAATTCCTCTATAATTGAAAAAAGGGCCAATGGGGAACAATGTACTCAAGGGGAGTCTGTGAGGGTGTAGTGCTTTTTAATTTTTTAGTGCTGACTTATATAATTGCTTTAGTGAGCAAGTGTCAGGTAACTTAAATGCAAAAATGACAAACAGTAACTTTCTTTCAAGTGAAACAAGGAAATAATTACAGTAAGCAATGCAGATATCACTAGGGATCCACAGAAGTGCTGAAAAGCCGCGTTTTAGGTGGAATTACCGTTTCAGGGAAATAACAAGCAAACAAACAACAAGCATACAAACAAAGCTAGATTCAGCAGGCCTGGATCTAGTCTATGCTACAGCAAACAAGGTGTACCAATTTCAGTAAGAAGCAGTTCAAATATGCAGGCACTATAAGCCTTTAACCAGAAATTCCCAGCTCAGAAGGGCAGAGTCAGAGTCCAGCCTCTCCTCCCACAAGAGTGCAGACAACGAACACTCAATGTAAAATAACTGGCCTGAAGCCCAAGTGCTTAAACCAGAATTAATACACTTTTAGAATAACAGACACTGAGCCCTCACTCAGCAGTTCCCAACTTAGAAGGATGTAAGCTACCTGTTCTGCCACTACAGTGCACACCACAAACCTTCTTAATGTAAAACAACTGGTCTGAAGCCCAAGTGCTTAAACTAAAAGGCTTAGAATGAGTTACACCAAGCAGTAATAAATACAGTTGAGTACTTTTAAGATGACGCAAAAGCAAAATAAAGTAGGAGGAAATACAAATACAGTAAAAGCAGATACATTTTTTTTTTTTTTTGAGTGAGCAACTGAGATGGGCCCAGGAGTTACTGGACAGAAACAAGTGCAAATGCAGGCCTTCAAATCAGAAAGTTGACAGAGAGATGGAAGACCGCCCAAACGGCCAATAATTACAAATTCTGGGCCAGAACCACTCCTTATGTGGTAGACAGGTTACCTAATGCTTACAACTCCCACTGATAAGCTAGAAGGCTTCCCTCCAACACAGAAAGGCTTGGGGGGCTCAGAAGCTTACAAACAGTCCTGGATACAGCAAATTTGGATCTGGAACACTAATTGCAGGAAAAGTAGGAAACAGGCTTACAATTTTTTTTTGTAGTGGTCAGTGAGGAATTTTTTTATTGCGGTACCGTAGACCAAGTTTTTTATGTACTGTTTTATGGTTATAGAAATATGCAAGTCAAATCTAAGGTGATTATCTACTTCAACCCCTAGTAGTTTGGTATGATTTGTGGGTGTAATTGCGGTCTTGTTAAAGGAGGAGATGAAGAAATAATCCGTGGGAGGTGTGGCTCTGTGAGAGCTAAAGAGTACTAGCTTTGTTTTACTTGGGTTCAGAATGAGCCTTTGGTTTATAATCCAAGTTTCTGCTAGGGAAAAGCATTCTTGTGTTAGGGAGTGAAGGATGTCCATTGATTTGGCTGTGCATATTATGGTGGTATCATCTGCATATTGTACTATTGAGGCTTCAGGAATTGGGAGCCGATTGGTGAGGAGGGTAAAAAGAAGTGGCCCCAGGATGGAGCCTTGGGGTACTCCTAGGGAGACTGGCAGGGAAGGAGAGAGTTGGTTTTGCCACATAACAGCTTGTTTCCTTCCCTCTAGGTAGTTTTTGAACCAGGAGATGGCAGGGATGGTAAGGTTAAGAGTTGCTAGTGAAAGAAGTTTATTCTGGTTAACCATATTGAATGCTTTGGACAAGTCAAGGAAGGTGGCAGATACAGAAACAATGGACTCCTTGCGAGTATTGACAATGTTGGTGAATTCTGTGCGGTGGAGGTGCTATGGAAGGGTCTAAAGCCATGTTGTTGTGTTGCTTTTAGATTATTTTCTAGGAGATATTTCATTAGTTGCTTGTGTATTACCCTCTCTAAAATTTTAGATAAAGAGGGTAGTATGGCTATAGAGCGGTAGTTACCGAGTTCCAGGGAGGTTCCCCCTTTATGTAGAGGGATGGTATGTGATATTTTCCATAGCTTGGGTACTATGCACTCAGAGATGGACCTGTTAATTAGGATGGAGACAGGATATGATATGGCTTCGGCAGTCAGGTGGAGGTATTCAGTGGGTAATTTATCTGCAGCTAGAGACGTTGATTTGAGCTTGCAGAGTAGCTTTTCAATGGATTTGGTTGGTTCTGTGGGTGGAAGCTGAACTTGAGGCAATTGTTAGTTGGGGGTGTGGGGTAGATTTGCAAGGGTGGGGATGTTGTCATAGGGCTGGTTGTTTGCAAGGGTCTGGATGGTTTCTGTAAAGTATTTATTAAACTGTGTGGGGATCTCTTCTTGGTTATCATCTATTTTTGGGGTTGGGGTAGTTGTTTTACCTGGTTGTAGAATAGAGTTAATTGCTGCCCAGAATTTTTGTGGGTTGTTCCTGCGCTTATCCTGTAACTTTTGGTAGCAAGATGTTTTGTCTGTTTTGGTGAGTTTTTTTTGGCTTTTGTTACGTAGTTCACCATATATTTGTTTGTTCACTTGGGATTTACTGTTGAGGTAGTTGGTCCAGGCCTCGTTTCTTTTTTTGAGGAGGGATTTTGTGTCTGGGGTTAACCAGGGGGGCATATTTAGTTTTAATTCTTGTTCTGGCAGGGGCATGATGGTTAAGGGTGTTTAAGAAGGTAGTGCTGAAATATTGTACAGCTTCATCAAGAGGTAGTTTTTTTTAGGGGGGGGGGGGTCCAGTTGCACATTTTTAGGTCGTTTATAAAGTTGGAGCGATTAAAGTGAGCTGCGATGATGCAGGTAGACAAAGTGTGCTATGCAGACTTGGCTGGTAGGTATCCTTATTAAAAACTGTTATTCTTGACTTGCAATAACTGTAGGGAGGAACCCGACCGTAACAATGGTTTTAATATGGCAATGTTGCAGTTGCTAGGGGTGGGGGAACCCGAGCTGCGATGATGCGCTATGCAAACTTGTCTGGTAGGTATGTTTATTAAAAAGTGTTATTCTAGGCTTCCAATAACTGTAGGGAGAAAGCAGTGGTTTTATCTGGCAATGTTGCAGTTGCTGGGGGGGGGGGGGGGACACCCAAGTTGCAATGATGCAGGTAGAGCAAGTGTGCTATGCAGACTTGTCTGGTAGGTATCCTTATTAAAAAGTGTTACTCTTGGCTTGCAATAACCGTAGGGAGAAACCGTAGCAGTTGTGTGGTTGTGGGTAGCTGTGTTTGTGGAAGGTGGAGGTGTGCCTTTGTAAGTGTGGTGTGAATGTTATGCATTATGAAATGGAGAGATTAGGAGTAAAATTTTGCTCAGTGAAGTCCCTAGCAATTTCATCACTGCTTGATTCAGACATATACATTCCCTTGTGTTTGTCAGTACTGCTTGATTCAGACATATACATTCCCTTGTGTTTGTCAGTACTATGTTTGAGTGCACTGTTTTGGAGTGTTGTATCACTGCTACAGCTGCTGGTACTCTTTCAGTACAAGTATCTGCTTCTCCAGGAGTCTGTTGCTGAGAGGATGAGAAACACGCTACAAGTATACAACTAAGACAAACTACATGAAGCAATAGTAAGAAAGTACTGGGCCACATCAGAGGTTGGGGAGGTCATTGTTAAGAAACTGAGAACTGTTGTAAAATTTATCATTAAATACCATAAGTTCAGGTTATACTACAAGAGAATAACTATGTAAAGATAACAATGTCAGCAGCCAAAATGCATTACAAGTTGAATGTTTTACTGTGCACATTTTAAAAAATGGATAGACTGGCCTAAACTCTGGACTGAGGAGTTTGCTTTTTTTTATTCCTGGGAAATGCTATTTAGAAGTGAAGAGACATACAAGGGGACATATTTTGTGGCACACCAGGCTATTTTTTGATGTCTGTTGTCATGCAAAGCTGACTAAATAGTTGAACCTAGCAAAGCTGGAAATGTGAGACTGCAGCCCACTGAATGAGGGGAGATGGAAGGAGTAACCTGGCCAGGAACTGAAACTTGCAAAACTGCTCCTTGTGAAAAGTCTTTTTTTTATCTCAGTAATTTGTTAACACTTTTGCAAGTTTCTTTCAGAGAATGTATAGTACATTAGTAGGAACAACATCTGTAAAACTCGGCGCACACCAGTCAATGACACATGAGCTGCAGACACTCAAACTTGGCATTTTTTTTTCAGGTGTTCCATTCTAAGTGAATGGAAGTCTAGTCTGACAACAAATGGTAGAGTTATTTGTTCTAACAGTCTGCATTATGAGACAGATTTAGCTTTCCAAAGGAATCATGATGTCTGCCCCCATGAGGGCACACAAGAGTAAAAACAAAATAAAATTTGGAATGAGTACTTATTTTGCTGAAGGCAGCTTTGGGAGGTGTAGTAAATCATGGCAAGATAAAAAATATATGTTTTCTTCATCATTTGCCCATAGTGGTCCTTTAATAGCTACCTTCAGGTCTTCAAGTGTGTGAAAAAAAAAACACACTGAAGGACAAGGTCCTGGTACTATTTTCTCTTAGTAAATTCAGTTACTGGCTAGGCAAGAAAATTAGCTAGGAAAGGTGAACAGAAACCACTGACAGAAGAATCTTAAGAGTTATTCAGCAAAAAGTAGTTCAAGCACCAGCTTTGATTGTGCTCAGCGCTGATTAAAATTAATGAAACACTGAAAGAATACAGCAACTGAAACAACCAAAGGCTGGAAACAAAAACAGAACAAGCTTTTACAGATACACAGATGCCCTGATAAAATTGGAAAAAAAAAAAAAAAAAAAAAAATTTGAGAGGAAGAAAAGGCCAGCTCAGTATGAGACTGTTCAAGAGGGGACATGTCAAAAAATGGTAAAATGAGATTTTCTGCTATACCAGAGAAACTAGAAGGAACAGACTTATTAATTTTATGAATGCACAAATAAGCAACTGGACTGCGGTGGTGGTGCTGCGGTAGCGTTGTCATCTCACAGTAAGACGTTGTCCTGTTCGATTTTCAGCTAAAGCGTCTTCTGTGCCGAGACATGCGTGAATGGGCGTACCTTCGTTGAAGGTTGTGCGTCAGGGCTGGCAACTCGGCACGTAAAAATCTACTGCCAATCATTAGCGGACCAGAGTTCTGCTATGGAGACCCCTAACCGGGAAAAGCCGAAAGACACACCAACTGGCATTCCACAGCAGGAACCATTAACTAAAAGGGCGCAGTGTGAGTGCTCCCAAGTCTGGCCATAAGAAAGTAGCAAAGACCTGTATTAGTAAAGATACAAACTCACCAGCAGAGAGATTTAATCTTAACAAAACTGTGGCAAACAGGCAAAGTATTAAAAGTTGGAGGAGTACAGTTTGTGGAAAATGGTTAGTCACTATACAGCAAGCAAAAGAGAAAAATGATCAGTCAGGAAAAATATTTTGAAGACAATAGTAAAGTAGTTTCTCGATACAGAAAAGGCAAAGGAGGAAATACAGAAGTTTGTCCAACAAAATGTGAGCGATCAAGCTGGACGGGACTCTGCTTCTCATTCTTCTGATAATAAAGCACAATGACAGGCTTTGCCAGTGAAACCTTTTCCACTGTTCCAAAGGAAAACTCTTGAGAGGCAGAAAAGCACAGGAGTTGACCAGAAGAATCAGGAGTACCTAGGAACTGAACTGCAATCTGGAGGCGAGAGACGGAGATGAACAGGAAGACGACCAGCAACACAGAAGTTAGTGAATAAATGTGAAACTGCAACGCATCAAATGCATTTGTGAAATACGGCTGTACAAGAAAAACTGGAAAGAGTGGACTTCTGCTAACTTTGTTAAATCAAAGTGGGAGGGTTCCCTCTCTGATCAGTTGTCTGAACAGAGGGAACCAGACACATGCCTCACTTCATGTCATTAATGACTGGAAGGGAGATGAAAGGAGGGGAAGAGGAAGGAAATAAAGATTACAAAGTAAAACTTCTATTCTTACAGTTATTTATGTGAAACTTTTCACCATATAAATTGCTTTATATACTGTAAAACATTTTTAGTGGTTTATGTGATAGACACTAAAGTAAACATATATGTGAAGTATAATGTCTCTAAATGTGAACTTACTAATACAGTTTGATTGCTTTTATAAAAGAGTGTAAATTTGCCTATGTCACAAGTAATAATTCAATAAAGATGTTAAAAAAAAATATACAATGAACCCCCCATTAATATTCCAAAATGTGCATGCTGATTGGTCAGCGTGCCCGTTGTAAATCCCACAATATACCAATGGAGGAAGGTCCGGTTGCCCAGACTTTTTTCCATTGGTATAAAGTGTCCAAAACTTAAAAAAAAAAAAAAAAAAGAGCAACGGAGACTTTCTTTTCTCCATTGCTTCCGTTTCAAAGCACTGATGTACTGGGTATGCGTAGGAATGCAAGTCCCATATGAATGCGCAGTACATCAACATAAGGAAGCAGTATACCACCACTGGCAGAACAGTAATGTGCCATTATACAAAGACATTATTTAAGAAAAGTATTTTTTTTCTTAAATAAGGTCATTGTATAATAGCAATAATGGACTCCGTGGTTGTGGTATACTGAAATTTACTCACAGTTGGCTTTATTTAATCACTTGGGCTTCGCCCTCATGGTTAAACCACGCCAACAGTGGGTAAAGCTTCAACATACCACACCACGTCGGTTATCCTTAAGTAAACAATACTTTTTCTCCCTCTTTCTTCTTTTTCAGTATTAAGAAACATAGGCATTACAATGCAGAAAGAGAAAAGAAAACTAGATAAAAACATGTTTAAATTAATAGGCTCTAATTCTAGGTTAAGTTGGGGGATGGGGTGTAAAAGGATACATCACAATATATATGCTGAGCTACATTTTCTCTTAACTTTCAAAATAGGTAAATGTCTGGATTATAACCTACGCCATGGTTTACTCCAATAATAAATTTAAAGTGGAAACAAGTAAATAAAAGAAAACCGAACATAATAAATAGTTTTCCTTTAACAATGTTTCCACTTGTCTTTCAAGTTGGAGGGAAGAAAGTGACAAAGATCTGGAAGGTTTGGTTTAACAGTATTTAAAAAGAAGGGGAAGGGTCAACATCCTGGCAAAAAGCTGTGGTGGCTGTAATACCTAAATATGGTAAAGGCCCATCTGCTCCAGCTTCATATAGGCCCATTTCAATTTTAAACCATGATTATAAACTGCCTATATCTACAAGAACGGCAAAGATGCCAACATTGATGGACAGTTTTGTAGAGGGGAGGCAAACATCTGATAACATTATTAATAAAACAACAATGATCCAGTGGGAAACAGAATGTAAGAAAATACCACTGTTATTGGTGGGTCTTTATTCAGAGAAAGCATTCGATGGAGTAAGTTAGGATTTCATGAGTAGAGCAAAGAAAGAATTTGCACTTCCTGATACAATAAGTGCAAAGGATATATGAGGGATTGGAGTCAAAAATCAAAGTGGGAGGGTTCCTCTCTGATCAGTTGTCTGAACAGAGGAACCAGACACGAGTGTCCTCTTTCCCCTTTGTTATTTGCATTATGTTTAGAACCACTGGTAAAGAAAGTTAGGGACTCAGAAATTCAATAATTATAATTGGTACGGTGTTAAAAAAAAAAAAATTGAAAATATTTTGTACCTGCTGGAACCAGAAATGGAAATCTCAGTGCTGTGAAACATTCTGAGACGACAACTCGAGGGGTTTTTGAGATATAAAATTGAAATTAAAACAAATGCCATCTCCCTCTTTCGGCTTTTCCCGGTTAGGGGTCGCCACAAATTAAAACAAATGCTACAGCTATAAATTATGTACCAACATATGAATTGGTTCAGTAATACCCATAGTATAAAATGAAGTATTTAGGAATATGGATTAAAAAGGATTCTGTTACAGCAGCTAAGGATATGTGGGAAGAGACTAAAAAAATATAATACGAAAACTGAGAAACTATGAATATGGATAGCAAGATATAATCAGTAAAAAGTTTTTTAGCCCATTCTACACAGGTCAGACATATTTCCATCAACCACAGGAGAAGCTGGGAAAAGTAATTAATAAAAAGAGTTGAAGGATTTTATTTGGGAGAGAAAGAGAGCATATGTCAATTGGAATATTTTGATCCTCCCAAAACAACTAGGAGGTTTAGGATTACCTGATTGAAATGAGTATTTTAGAGCTATACAGTTAAGGCTCTTACACACAACACAAGCACAAAGCAATAATTCAAAGTGGAAAGGGATAATGATGATGTAGGGAAGTAATTCTGGACATAGACCCTTGAAGAGAATATCAGTCATACTGAATATTACACTCAAAGTAGCAGAAAAACACAAATAACTAAGCCGATAAGGGAAAGAAGATTCTAACAATAGGGATGACAATAACACAGAATAGGCAAGAGGGGTTGGAATTTACTGGAGGAAGCTGGCAAAGGAACCAAGGTTTTGGGAACACAATTAATAAAGGGAAAGTAACTGAACGAGAAGAGACCAAGAACACATTTTGACTGCAGGCTAGTGATAGCCTATGCTCAGTTCCTGAAAGGGAATGCAAAGAGAAAGGGATAGGGGAATCCCTAAATGAAAGACCTGCACTGGCTGAGTTTTAAACTGAATCTAGAACAGAAACTGCTGTTTAAAAATAATTAGCAAATCATATAAAACACTGCATGAAAACTATAGCAATCAATCAGAAGAGATCAGAAAAGATTGGGAAGTGAGATTAGGTATGCAATTCATAAAGAAACAATGGGAGGATATGTGTGTGGCTCCCAAATGTGCAACAAACTCTAGAAGATGTCAGATATTTACCTGGAAGTGATACTTTTATGCTCCAGACAGACTCCAAACAAATTTTTCTCAAGCAGATGGCAAACGCTGGAGGTGTCATGGGGAAGAACGAGGCAACAGGAAGCCTATGTTCTCGGGGGTGTAATGAGTTGGCAGACTTTATTCCTGACAGAGTACCCTGTCGGAAAATTTTACTGGGCAAGCAAATGAGTGTAATTAAGGCACTGATTTTTTTGAGCTAGGCTACAGGATTTGAACTGCCTAGACAGAGTAAGATCTTGTTAAGGTTAATTCTGGGGGCTGCCAACAAAATAAATTACCAGAAAATGGAAATCAAAATCTAAACCAACTATACTTGATATAGTGAATACTGTAACAAAAGATAAAAGAACAGGAAGTAGGAAATGACAGAAATAAATTACATAGAAAAAAAAATGGAAACTGTGGGAAGATTACATGCAGAAAAATGTTTTGGGAGAGTAATGAGGTTTAAGAGAACACAAAAACTGAACATTTATGTAATTGTGACAATATTTGTGATGTATAACATTTGTAAATATGAATTTGTTGATGCTGTTTGATTACTTTTATATTACAATAAGTTTGTTTAAATCACAAGTGATAATTCAAAAAAAGGTATGCTTAAAACAAACAAAAAATTACAAGCCAATTCCAGGGACTTACAGAAGGTCCCTTTAAATCTCTATGCCAGATAAGACTAAATAGATGGGTCTCCTCACAAATGTGAATTCCTTTACTTGTTTTCCACATCATTCTGGAAGTCAAAAATATCTAAAACAAACCAACTGTAACAGAACAATTTAAACACAAACTAAACAAGAAAGTTTAAAACTTGCAATCCAAGGAAAATGTAACTGCTAAACTGTATTTATGACACAAGGAATTTTGAGAGACTAAAGAGAAAGAGATGACATTGTATAATGTCATACAGATCATGAAATAGAAAATAATAAAACCCTTGCTTCCCAGAAAGAAATGTCAGAAAACCTTTGCATCAGGAAACTCGAATTAAACTGAACTTAAAAATTGAGACCACTCCAGTAGCCTGAAAACAAGACATGCGACCTTACTGCTTATCAGAAAATTTACACAGCCTTTTTTAAACTCTTACAAAGACCACTAGATTAGGCAAGGATACCAGACCTAGGCCAGCAATTGCAACTTTCAATTTACTAAAGAAAATGAGCAACTAATTTCCGGACGCAGATATCTCAGCATCAATCACAATTTCCCTTAAGAGCAGAGAGGAAACAGTCAACCCTGGATTTGGATTTCTTTATAGCTGTCGCATTCCATGGCCCCAGTAAGGCTTCCCGCTAGCACAGCTATAGGGTTAAGTCCTCAGCTAAGTATCCAACTCAAATCCTCCAGCACTCTCTCTGTGAAACCAGTGCTTCATGTCCCTGCTCCATGTAACTGGCGCGCGCGCACAAAACACACACAGTGAGATTTTATTTTCTCACATACACACGGATCTACTTAGAATTCCCAATGCTAATATAATCAATGTTCATTTATATGAGATGAAAATACCAAAAGATGAAATAATCAAATGGTGAAATTTCCCTAGGGTAAGTAAACACTACACTACTTTCTAGACTGATCTAGAGAATTACTGTTCCTACTTCTTAATACAGCAAGGCAAGATGAAGTGAGGGATCCCTCTGTCAGGTTCCAACAAAACAGCCTGCCCAGAGACCTCTGTCTCACCTAACATTAAAACTTTTTTTTTCTGTACAGAATGACACCACATACACCTGGTCATCTGACTTCTGGTTCCCATGCAAACCTCCATTGCTAGAAACTGCCAGAATTTAGCACCTATATGTCAATGTCAAGAGCATTTCTCATTATCTGGTGCAGCCTCTGAAGTTATAAAACAATTACAAACTTCTACTCCTCCTACAGGGACTAACAAACCATGCTTCTTACAGACATTGCGTCTCTGGCTTCATTTAAAATTGTCAGACATGTTTATGGCCTAGGCCCAGTAATTTAATTTCTTACTATCTTCCAAAGTTAGCTGGAGCTGAGCTTAACATCTTCTCTTCCAGTACTCTCTGTTAACACATATTATGTTTAATTCAGTTACAAGACAGTCAGGACCCACTGTTGGCACATTTTTAATACAAGCAACTTTACTTACAAATCCATTTCCAACCCACATACCTGTACAAGTCAGTTTGATATTCAAACAACATACAATTCTTTATTAAATTTCAGCTAGCTGTGCTAGTATATGTTACATATCTACTGCCCTACGTCTCCTGGCATAGCTGGCAATACCGGACACTGTCACAGATACATTACTGATGGTGCAGTTATTCAGAATTTTTTTTTTTTTTTTTTTTTTTATACAGAACTTGCCTAGTAAAGTTTTACGTCTAAGGAAATGTTTTTCAAGAATTTTATAGTTAGACAGCTAAACAGTTTTTTCCTTCCCATCTGAAAGTAGTCTGGAAGGACTTGACAAGTGTGTTTGCACACTGTAGACAAAGCAGTGTTGGAGATAAAGCAGCAGGGGTCATAAAATCTTCTATTCAAGAACTTTTAAGTAAATTTACATGATTATCATGTCTGACCATCATTCAGAATGGAAGGTTAATCTTCTGATACACTAAACAGTTTGTTTCCCAAAGATGTTTTATTCTGTTAGGTCTTGGTCATAATTAAAAGAAATGTAAGCAGTTTTTTCACTTCAGAACGAAAACAATTCATACTTTGTATACAAAAAAGGTCAAATTCTGGAGAAAGGCACGGCTTACTTTAAAAGACATGACGAACGCAGACAATCGCATATCAAATTCCAATACTTAGAACAGTGCTGGCAATAATAATAGCAAACCAGAGAGTATAGAAATATGGCAACTGCATAGCACTAGTCTGAAGACATGTCCTTCCACTGCAACTTTCTATGGCAAGAGACATAACGCAAAGAGATATATGGCCATGCTAAAGTAATCAGCAGAAAAAGGAGCTGGGACCACAACTTTATGACCTATTTTGTTACGTGGATAATCAAGCCCTGGTCAAAGGTAGCTCCATTTTGTCCATGTACTGATGAGAGAAGACAGAAAAAAGCATACCTTTCATTAACCAAAGAGAATTACTTAAAAATCATATCCTAGGCAAGAAATTACTTTATTATGACACGTAAATGGCAAAACAGCTTTGTTGTAAAACAAAAGCTGATCAGCTGGTTCACTGGTCCAACCATATAGTGAAGGAACATAATCAATAAACAAAAAATGTTTATGTGCCTTTGTCAAAAAATAAGTTTGAAACACTCCTTTTCCAGTAAAAGTCACTTCTAAATAACTAATTGACAAGTCTCATTTTTTCTGTTGCAGCAAACTTCTATAAGACAGCTAGTTCCTGATTTTTTACTAACTCAGCTATAACCTCACATTTCTGAGGTATTTTATTTTACTTACTGACATAGGCTGGCCATTGCCCTCTTAAGCAATACACCTTTAGTTCACTAACTGAAATCGAAAAAAAGGAAGAGGACACTGTTTATAACACAACAAAGCCATGGACGAGAGGAAGACAGTGCACACTGCCTATCTTGACCTAGCCAAAGCCTTCAACACTATTCCTCAATCGGGCATAACAGATAAACTCTCCCAGCTAGGCATCAACCCATATGTTAACAGACAGGTAGCTAATTGGCTCACTGAGAGAACCCACTCAGTCAAAACAGGGGAAGCCACCTCTAGTGGTAAGCCTGTAACGAATGGCATACCTAAAAGATCAGTCTTGAGGACTCTCCTGTTTGGGATATACTTTTCTGATGTGCAAGCTAAACCCAGTGGTCTGTGGCTGACCAATTTTGCAAATAACTGCAACCTGAGCGCTGTCTTAAATTCCCCTAGTGATGTGAACATCCTCCAAGACGGACTTTCCCAAACTAATGACTGGTGCCAGAAGCATGGCCTCAAACTGAATTCCAAGAAATGCATCATTATCCCTTTTGGGGAAAATGGCACCCCACTAATAATTACATTAATAATAATGTACTAAGCACGAAGTCAATCATGAGGAACTTGTGCACCCAGGTTGATTAGCAACCTGACTTCTGACCACCATGTTGCCCCCATTGCACGGAAGTCTTTCTACATGGCCCACCTCAAATGTAAAGGCATTACATACAGGAACAAGGAGGTCATAACATCCCTGTACTCCTCCCTCATCAGCCCCATTATTGAGTACAATGCCCCCTTCGGAATGTACCTTGCCAAGGCACATGCAGCAGCTGGAGAGACCACAGAGGTTCCTGACCAGGAGAATCCAGGATCTCAAATACCTAGACTAAAAGCCCTGACTCCCTACTCGGTCGTACAGACTGCTCAGATATGACTTGTGTCTGATATACAGGGCCGAATCAGACCCAACCTTGATGGAGTTGCTGCATATCCGTAAGTCAAACACCATTTGCACAACCTGCACGCAAGGCCTCAACCTGGTCTGTGACATTAACAGAACTTTTGGGTGGGTTAGATTTGTGTCCCAAATACTCCCCATCTGTGGAATAGACTGGCCCTCTAAGAGGAACCTTGGACAACTGGATGGGAAACGGAAAAAAACACCTCTGGGATCCCACCTATGTCCCTGCTGGACTGGGGAAACAGGTGCCGACTTTGTGGGAACATGGGCAAAATTCTTGGCGAGGCTTATAAGGGTCTCCAGACGAATACCCTAGTATAGTCCTACAAACCTATCCTGTAACTATTAAAATGACAACTGCGTTAACAGGTCTTTTGTTTTCCTATATGGACAAAAAATAGAAATTGTCACCAAAACAAACCATCACCCTACACAATTCTAGCTACTCAGCAGTTACTAAGCGGTCACATACTGTATTTGCTGTACAAAGAAAGTGGCAAACAATACAGTGATTAAAATAATGCATTTTAATCTTTCTATGCCCTTCCAATTTAGTCAAGCTGCCAACATATCTTTATTTCATGCAATCAACATTAAACAGGTGCCCAATCCTACCTCATAGACTGCTTGGCCCTTCAGTTTGATTTATAAGTTAATGCGATGGCAGCTAAACTACGTTATGTATTACTTACGGCCCAGTACCACTCAACCTATGATAACATGAAACCAATCAAACTACTTTTAGAATCACCAACATTACAATGTATAAAGCAAACAACCATGAACTAAAAAGTAACTCAAAGATGGAGTGAGAAAATGCAGGTGCAGCAGCTACCCTACCAGTAGCCCACAAACAGATGCATACCACAACACAATAGCAGCAAAACTGAACAAGCACGAGCAGCTGAACTACGCAACAAGTGTTACACTATACAATACAACATGATGAATGGCAACAAGAGCCGTGGTAACAAAAAGTTATAAGTTTAAAAAAATCTATGCAGCCAAAAATTACTTGTTTCAAAATAACTCCCAAATGATGACACAAACTTTTCAAAACTATCAAGCCACCTAAAAATACAGTAAACGAACACGGAGAAAAATAAATATACACCACGTCAGCTAGAACATAGACTGTGAAAAAGAACAGCAATATTTACGACT
This sequence comes from Protopterus annectens, assembly GCF_019279795.1. Taxonomy (NCBI): domain Eukaryota; kingdom Metazoa; phylum Chordata; order Ceratodontiformes; family Protopteridae; genus Protopterus; species Protopterus annectens. The sequence continues at coordinate 351,666,031 of NC_056746.1, read as the reverse complement.
CAATAGTCATAACAGCCTGAGCCACGGTAACGCAACACTACTGTAAACAAGTGGCCAACACTAGAAGTGACAATCAGTAGTTTGCAAAACTGCAACTGATGTGCGACGGTTATGCAACCTTGCTGTCTTAACATTTAAGGAACCATCTTATATCCAAACCAACATAATATTAACAAGCAAAGTGATCAGTAAAATTTACTTCCTGAGCAGACTATCATTTGTGCAGAACACTGAACAAGTATTACAGTAGGCCCGATTTTTTAAGAAGTGAAACTTATTTGGCGATCCAGTATAAAGCAGCTTATACCCATGTTTGTTTACAGCTAGCTAATGGTTCCATACAAGTAGACCGATCTGAATCTTTCATACTATCAAAGCAGTACTAAGTTATACAATCATACTTGTAGAGAGCTGTACATATAGTTTTCCGTAACATTTTTGAAACCGGACCCATATAACTACTGTATGTTATGTGATTAGTTTCAAACGCAAAGTAGCACAGCATGAACAAATGTTCGATCTCGGCACTTAACTGCTAGCCCAACCAATAATTTTAAATACAGCAAGGCCACGGAGACTCACCCTCCAGAGAGCCGCAATTTTTCGCTTGTTATAAAAAGGTCTACGGTTGGTCAGAACCGAAAGAAACACTGAGAACCGGAAGAGTAAACATTAACCAGTCCGGCAACCGGTGTGTCTCAAATATTAGTACTCCGTTGTATAAAAAATTCTTCTAAAACACAGGCGGCCGGAACGGTGTGACGTCAACAAAAAGGCGGTCAGTGGGCGGGACATACGCGTGCCGGCAGCTCGTTCACGCTGCGTACTGTACTCGTTTGATCTGGCTTAGGAGGATGCTCAACGCACGCGATTGGTAGTTTGTTTCCCACACCCATGTTGTGCGAAGTCAGCAATAGGTCAGGTTCTGGCTCAGAGTTGGGGAAGCAGAATTCAAGTGAATTTATGAATGGAAGAAGATGGTGCGCACTCAAATGTACCTGATTTTAGCTCAGTTTTTCTCTACCTCTCATAAATAAAAAATACAAGAAAGCCTAGACAAACTAGAGTTTTCACTGTGTGATACCTTATGCAAATTACCTTTTAAGGACACCAAGTGTTTCAGCTATATTGCTTCTAAATGTCCCTAACTTTTTAGTTTTTTATGAATTAATAGATGAATAGGCCAGTAAAGCTAAACCCCACCAGAAGTGGCCATACAGTGTAAAGACAAAATGATCGATTTTAACAACTGACTAAAATTTTGGTGTCATTCAAAGGGGATCCAGTGTCTGTCAGCCTGGGATGACAAGCCACGTTGCTTTGCTAGGGACGGCTTGCACCTGTCACCCCTGGGCTTTCGGATATTGGCAAAGGCTCTTGCCACCCCCATAGTGCCTTTTTTAGGCAAGGCTCAAAAGTCAAACCCACCTCCATAGACAGCACAAGGAACAAGAAACTAAGGGTAATGCTGCAAAATGCCAGAAGTCTTAACCTCAAGATGCATGCACTCGAAGCTCTCCTCAGTATGGAGAACATCGATATCTGTGCAGTGACAGAAACCTGGTTCAAGGCTCCAGAGAGTACCCCAGCACTACCAGGTTATACCTCATATCATGCTTTTCGGCCCCAAAACCTGGACCAAACCACAAAAGGAGGGGGAGTTTCCATATTTATCAAGGATATCCACACCACCAGGTTAGTGGCATTGCACAAAGTATCGGAGACCATCCATGTGCAACTGACAGTGGGCAAGACTGCTTTTCAGTTTATAGCATCCTACAGACCACCCTCTCAAAGTCAGGAATCCCACTCGGCTTTCCTGAAAACATTGGAGAACATGAAGATCTCTCCGAACACCATTATATTGGGTGACTTCAACTACCCAAACATAGACTGGGAGCATTATTCAAGCCCCAGCACCTTAGCCCAAAGGTTCCTGGAATTTATAAACTCAAATGCTATGGAACAACTAGTCACCACTCCCACAAGAGGGGAAAACATACTAGACCTGATCATTACCAACATGGGGACTCTATGTCTGCATCAGAAGTATATCCCTCATTGGTAAGATCAGACCATAAATTAATTTCACTGGATATCCACATCCTGACCCCAACCCCAGCCCAGAAAACCACAGTGAAAAACTTCTCGAAAGTGAACTTCACACTTCTCAAAACCGAAGTGGAATCCTTCAAGGCCCCAGGGCCAGTGGAAACTACGGCCCAAACTGCAGAATCCTATATAAACGCATTCTACAGACATCTCCAGGAATGCATGGATCATGCTATCCCAAACAAAATCAAGACCCAATCATCCAAAGGCAGGCGTCCAGTCTGGTGGACCCCAGCCATAAATAAACTGTACAACAGAAGGAGGAAGCTACTGCATGATAGAGCAAAATCCCTAAAAGGGAAGGCATCTCTGATCAGTACTAGCAAAAAATTACGATCCCTCATAAAATCCTCCAAGGCCAGCTTCGAGAGAAAAATTTCACAGGACACTAAAGACAATCATAAGACTTTTTTCCGTTATGTTAGGAACCTGGGATGCAACTCCCAGACTTGTTCTGAGTTGATTCTAAGCGACAAAAATACACTGAACCCACAGACATCGCCAATATCCTGGCAGACAGGTTCAGTGCAAACTTCTCCACCCCCTCCCCCCAAAAAGAGCAAGTATCTATCCCGGCAGAGTGCAGCCTCCCAAACATCTCTGATGCTCAGGTGAAGGCCGCCCTCTCCAAGCAAAAAACACTGCTTCCATGGGACCAGATGGCATCCCGGGTTGCGTCCTACATGAACTCCAAGAAGAAGTAATCCCTCAAGTAAAACTGCTGTACAATCTCAGCCTCACTACAGGATATGTGCCTAACGAATGGCATACAGCAACAGTAGTCCCACTCCACAAAGGTGGCGCCTCTGCGGACCCTGGAAACTATCGCCCCATAAGCCTGGCTAGCCTAGTCTGCAAGGCTATGGAGAGGATCATCATGGAACTCATAAACAAAGACATTGGGGACCTACAGACACTAGATCCTACGCAATTTGGCTTCATCAAGGGCAGATCCTGCCTTTTGAACCTGATTGACTTCTTTGAAACAGTCACCAAGGCCATAGATGAAGGGAAGGTAGTCCACACAGCCTATCTGGACCTCGCAAAGGCATTTGACACAATACCCCACTCGGGCATCATAGATAAGCTATCCAGCCTAAATACAAACCCCTATGTCACAAGATGGGTCACAAACTGGCTCAAAGACAGAACCCACAGAGTCAGAGTTGCTGGAGCCATGTCAGACTCTAAACCGGTCACAAGTGGCGTCCCACAAGGTTCTGTCCTGGGACCTCTCTTGTTCAGTATTTACTTTTCTGAGGTACAGGCCAACGTGGGAGGACTATGGCTCACCAAGTTTGCAGATGACTGCAAACTGGGCGCCATAATCGGCTCTCCAGCTGACACAAATATCCTTCAAAAAGGTATCGCAGAGACAGATAACTGGTGCCAAAGCCATGGTCTAAAGCTAAATGCCAAAAAGTGTATAGTCATACCCTTTGGCAAAAACAATGTGCCCACAAATTACCACATAGGTGGTAACCCATTAAGTACAGAGAAAGTAATTAGGGATCTGGGGACCCAAGTTGATAGCAATCTCTCCTTTAACAACCACATTGTCAAAGTGGTTAGAAAGACCTTCTACATAGCCCACCTCATCATGAAAGGATTCACATCTAGATCAAGAGAGGTAATCATGCCCCATTATTCATTCCTCATCAGGCCCATCATAGAATACAATGCCCCCTTTGGGATGTACCTAACCCAACACCTGCAGCAATTAGAAAGATCCCAAAAGTACCTCACCAGGAGGATCAAGGGACTCAAACAGATGCCATATGCTGCTCGGTTAAAAAAACTCCAGCTCTACTCAGTTGCATACCGCCTACTTTGAGGCGATCTATGCCTGACATATAAAGCTATGTCCAACCCAGAATTAATGGACATGCTCCACCTCAGTAAATCTAAATCCCTTAGAGCCACGCGCTCGAGGGACTTGAACCTCAGCACAGAAATAAATAGAACATGCTGGAGGTACAGATTCATAACCCAGAGGCTCCCTTTGCTCTGGAATACAATTCCAATTCATGTTAGGCAGAGCACCTCACTGACTCTCTTCAAGAAGAATCTTGATGAGTGGATGGGGGATCGTAGGTTTGTCCCGGGGATTACTTCCATGTCACTATTAGACAGAGGCACAGTAAACTAAACTTTAAAAAGGGCACAGTATACTCAAATCAAGGGGTGGCATAAGCCAAACACAATCGGGCTAGGCTTATAAATGCCCCAGGGCAGATAGCCTAGTATGAACCTATGAACATGTTTCAGCCATCTTATGACCTCCTCAGCACAGCAAAAGTGGACTACCACTCATGAGATCTAAAATCAGTGAGACACTGTGAAGACTGGGTGAAGATAGGTGAAGGCTACCAGCCTAGCCAGATAGAATTTTGGAGATAATGCTGTCATCTGCAAATATTAATGCAAACCACAGGCTTGTTGTCTTAAATGGTAAAATTAGTGTTACACATGGAACTGAAAAAAAAATGTAACAACAGTGCACTCTGCTCACCAAGTAAAGCATGTTGTGACCCTTTGATGTAAAGACGGCTCCGGCCAGTCTAGATGAAGGAATTCTTGCTATTGTTTTAAGGCCACAGTTAATGGCCAGCATTTGCATGCATAAATGTCCTTTATTGCTCTGATTTCTGCCCAGAGGTGAAGAATGTAAATGTAGTATCTGTTAGCCTCGGAACCCAGGGAAGTGCGAAGAATGATGTAATGTGAACCAGGAATGTGATTTTAAAAACAGAGAGAATCAGAGAGCATTAAGCATTTTTGTCTTGACCATCCAACTCATCAGCACTGTCTTGCTCTATATGTGTTTATCTTAGACTTGTGTTTTCTCTTAGAAATAGCTAGAAAATACAAAGACTAGACTAAGTGTCTTTCTGTGATGTCAGAACTGTACTGCTGAATTATTTTAAGTATTTCTCTGTGATCTCTGAACTCTTGACTAGCACTGTGTAGTAAAAATATTGTCTTGTGTTTTGACTATTTGCTATTAAATATTTTAAACCCTTTCACTGTGGTTGTTTTTGTAGAGATAATTTAAGCTCTTTAGAGTACTTGCATGCCTTTGGTAAAATTGTACACAGCCAAACTTTAGCTCTGGTCTATACTACCAATTGGATAATAATATTGCACAGTAATAGTTGAACACCCTTTTAAGGGCCTTTGAATAGCTGATAAATATTAGTGGGTGGTGGCAGCTGGCACTACCATATAGTCTGGGAAAAAGGGGCACAGCTGGAGAACCTATGCCAGCCTTCCCCAGGAGTGTCTATGTGGTTGTATAAATTCTTCTCAAAGTGTGTGTGTGTGTGTGTGTGTGTGTGTGTGTGTGTGTGTGTGTGTGTGTGTGTGTGTGTGTGTGTGTGTATATGTGTTTCAGCTACTTGGGCAGGGACACAAAGCACTGGTTGGACAGTGAGGGTGCTGAAGGTTTTAGCTTGTCCACTAGGCTGAGATCTGGACCCTATAGCTGTGCCAGTGGGGAGTCTTATTGGGGACCTGGAGAGCAAGGGTGCAAAGAGCCCCGGACTGAGTGTGATCTCCTGTGTGCTCTTAAGAGAAATTGCACTTTACTGTGTGTATTTGTTATCCTTTCCTCCTATATGAGATGCCCTCACTGGTGTTAGTGGTGAGGATTGAGGCTCCTTGATTGCTGGGCCAGGGCATGGGCATCACATTTTAATTGTTTGGCAGAGGTGGGATATCCACACCACATATTAATTGGTTGGCAGATACTAATTGGCTTGTAGTGGTGTGGTTAGAGTGAATTCCTGTAGCTTGTGTACAGTGAGCTTTGAAAGTGTTTTGTACTCTAAATCAGCCATGCAGTGAATACTCAGAGTTCATTTCACAATTGTTTTCTTTCTTTTGTTAGCTTAGCTAGTCAGGGTGAGCAGGCAGCATGTCAGCAGAGTTGTATGGAAAGCTGACAAGGAGCATGCTGATGGAGATGTGCCAGGCTAGGGGACTGGTGCATGGAAACCTGAATAAAGCAGACCTGATTGCAGCCTTGGTTACAGCTGCATCAGAAAACAGCAACCAGGAGGACAATCAGACTGGCAGTGGAGATATAATACCCTAGGAGAATGGACAGCTCAGCCTTTTTGCAGAGGACTTAAAAATCCAACTGGAGCTAAAGAGACTTGAGTTGGAGGCCAGGCATTTGGAGATAGAAGCTGAGGAAAAGGAGCGGCAGAGCAGCCATGAGAGAGAAATGCTGACTCTTCACCAGAGTCATGGAGGTGATGGGGAAGGGAGTAACTGGACCCCAGAAGCACAAAAGGTCAGTAAATTTCTTCTGCAATTTAAAGAGGGGGATACTTTTGATAGTTTCATTCATATGTTTGAGAGGGTATGCAAACAGTATAGTGTTGACCAAAGGCTCTGGGTATGGTTCCTGACCCCCTTACTCCATGGTAAAGCTGTAACTGTTTTGTCAAAAATGTCTGATGTTGCATGTTTTGATTATACTGCTGTTAAAAATCACTTGTTAGAATTGTTTAAGCTAACACTTGAAATGTATAGGAAAACGTTTCATGAGCATAGACGCAAGGCATATGACAGTGTGTGAATATGTTGCTGAACTGAGCACTTATTTTCATAGGTGGGTGAGTGGATGTCAGGTCACCACTTTTGAAGGGCTGGCAGACCTTTTGGTGAGGGAACAAGCCCTTAGCACTTTGTCTGAGGACATGAGAATCTGGTTAGCTGATAGACAATGTGCTACTTCAGATGAATTGGGGAAGAAGGGAGACCTATACCTGGCAAGCAAGCCAGCCCTGCACAGGAAAGGGAACCCCAGTATTGCTCATGGGTCTAAAGAAACTCATGGTGGGCAGCCCAGACTGCCCCAACAGAATCTGCCAGTAGCAGGGGAAGCCACTAGTCCAGGTACACATCCAGGAGCTAGGGTTAAATGTTTTGAATGCAACAGTGAAACAATGAAACAGTGAAACAATGAAACAGTGGGGCCATGTGGCATGCAGGTGTCCATGGAGGCAAGGTGGGGAACAAATGGTGAGGGAGCCAGTAAGTGGGAAAGACAAAATGCCAATAGTAGGTTGTCTTGGGACAGCAAGGGTACCAAACTACCACTAGAGTTTATATCCTATTATAGTGAATGGCAAAGAGGCCATTGCCAAGAGAGAGACAGCCTCTGATATAACCATTGTAAAGCCTGCGATGGTTACAGAGGAGCACTATTTGCCTGGGCAGTCTACTCCAGTCAGGGCTTTGGGAGAGATCCCATTCCAAGTACCTTTGGCTGGGGTTCACCTTGACTGGGAGGGTGGAAAAGGAAGCCAGCAAGTAGAAGTGTTTGAGGATATACCTGCAGATGTCCTGATAGGGAATGATTTTGATAGTGCAGTACCCTGTGCTTGTGCAGTCAGGCTTGGAGACAAGCAGGTAAGTCTGGTAGCCTGGAGGAGACCCAGACAGACTGCATACTTGCAGTCAGGCCTGGTGAGGTGGTTACTTCAGGGAGGGAGCTACCCTGTAGCAGTGAGACTGAAGGTGAGCCACAGCTGCTTGGGAGTACTGATGGTCCCTTGGACAGAGTGACTGCAAAGGTAGAGGTGAGTAGTAGTACCCTGGCTGACAGTGAGACACCACTGTCAGAGGATGCCAGACTTCCTGTGGAAGGGGAGCTGGGAAGGGTTACAAGGAGAGCATTGATACAGGCTCAGCTCTCAGACCCTACATTGCAAGCCTGAGGCAGGTAGCTAGGGAGGCAACTGATTCTCAAGGAAAGGGAGAATCTGTATACCGGGACAAAGGGTTACTATACAGAGAGTGGACCCCTGAGGGAGGGCTAGAAAGTGAGAGAGTACAGCAGTTGGTAGTGCCTAGAGCCTACCGTCTGGCACTTCTAGCCATAGCCCATGATATTCCCTTTGCAGGTCATATAGGCATAAAACTTATAAAGAGGCATATTATACCAAACTTCTATTGGCTTGGAATTTCCAGAGATGTAACAGGGTACTGCAGGAACTGTGAGCAGTGCCAAAAGCTAGGCAAGGAAAGAGACAAGGTGGGAGCTTATCTGATGCCTTTGTCTGTGATTGAGGAGCCATTTCAGAGGGTAGCTATTGATATTGTGGGTCCTCTGAGTACCGCAAGTTCCAATAGGGAAAAAGTATATCCTAGTGGTAGTAGATTATGCTACACGATACCCTGAGGCAGTGGCTTTGTCCTCCACTGAGGCAGGGAAGGTGGCAAGTGCTTTGTTATGAATTTTCAGCAGGGTAGGTTTCCCAAAAGAACTACTGACTGACAGAGGTGCCAATTTCATGTCAGACCTGTTGACTTGTCTTAGGAAGTCCTGTGGGGTGAAGCACATGAAAACCACCCCCTACCATCCCCAGACTAATGGTCTTGTTGAGAGGTTAAACTCTACAATCAAGTCCATGCTACGGGTATTTGCAGATCAGTTTAAGAGGGAGTGAGACAAATATTTGCCCCATCTGTTGTTGTACAGCGAGGTTCCCCAGGAATCCACAGATTTTTCACCCTTTGAGTTGCTGTATGGGCATAGGGTGAGGGGACCCCTAGATTTAATTTGAGAAACATGGGAAGGTGAGTGCAAGTCTCACAAGGAGTCTGTTGTGGCATACATCCTAAAGCTCAGGACAAGGCTCAGGGAACTCATGGGCTTGGCCCAGGAGAACCTGGCACAAGCCCAACAATGGATAAAGGTGTGGTATGACAAGAATGCTCGAGCTAGAGAGTATGCTGTGGGGCAGCAGGTAATGGTTCTCATTTCTGCCAGACACAACAAGCTGTAAGCAGCTTGGGAGGGACCCTACAAGGTGGTAAGAAAGGTAAGTGATGTTAATTACATGGTGGAACTGCTAGGCAGAAGGCAGGGGCACAAATTGTACCATGTTAACATGATGAAACCTTTCCATGATAGGGAGGCCCTTGTGCTGAGCATTTGTTGTGGATTGCAGAAGGAGTCTGAGGGAGATCTGGGACTGATCTCCTCAGTGAGGCTTGGGCTGACACCTCAGTGGAAGGGGTAGCAATGTCCCAGCAGCTATCTCCAACCCAGGTTCGAGAAATCCGAGCAGTGTTGCAGGAATTCGGGGGCATGTTCATTGGGAAACCAGGGTGCACACACCTGGGGCAGCACCAGGGGATTACAGGATGTCAAAGGCCTATTAGGCAGGCCCCTTATAGAGTGCGTGAGAGAGTCAAACAGACTCTGAGGGAGGAGGTACAGGAGATGTTGGAACTAGGGATGATTCAAGAGTCCAACAGTCCCTGGGCCTTCCCAGTGGTGCTGGTGCCAAAGAAGGATGGCAGCACCAGGTTCTGTGTGGACTACAGGAAATTAAATAGCCACACAGAGTCAGATGCTTACCCCATGCCTAGGACAGATGAGGCCCTAGAGCAGCTGGGTAGCACTAAGTATCTTACAAACATTGATCTTAGCAAGGGTTACGGGCAGGTGTCCTTGACTCCCAGTGCTAGAGAGAAGTCAGCCTTTGTGACTCATTTTGGCTTGTATGAGTTCACAAAGATGCCCTTTGGGATGAAGAATGCCCCAGCAACTTTCCAGAGGCTGGTAGATCATATCCTAGCAGGAGCAGGATGGTTTGCCCTTGTGTACCTAGATGATATTGCCATCTACAGCCATTCCTGGCCAGAGCACCTTCAGCATGTCAGGGAGGTGGTGGGCAGACTACAGAGGGCAGAGTTGACCATTAAGCCAAGCAAATGTCAGGTGGGTATGGCAGAGGTCTCCTATGTAGGACATAGAGTGGGGAGTGGTAAGATAAGGCCAGAACCTGCCAAAGTGGAAGCCATTCAGGCATGGCCTGCACCTGTTACTAAAAAGCAGGTGAGGGCATTTTTAGGGACAGCAGGGTACTACAGAAAGGTCATCCCCAGTTATACTACCATAGCTGCTCCCCTCACACACCTGACAAGGAAGAACAGGCCAGATAAGGTAGTGTGGACCCCAGCATGTGAGCAGGTATTCCAGAAGCTTAAAGAAGCTTTGGGTGGACCCCCTGTGTTAGCCAGTCCAGATTACAGCAAATAATTTGTTGTGCAGGTGGATGCTTCGAACCATGGGGTGGGGGCTTTACTTAGCCAGATTTCTTCAGTGGAAGAAGAGCACCCAGTGGTTTATCTCAGTTGTAGGCTCCAACCCAGGGAGGAATGATATGCAGCTGTAGAAAAGTAATGTCTAGCCATAGTGTGGGCACTGTAGAAACTTCAGCCTTATCTGTATGGAAGGAAATTCACTGTTATGACAGATCACAACCCCGTAACATGGTTAAACAGAGCCAGCCAGTAAAATGCCAAGTTGGTAAGATGGAGCCTGGGGTTGCAAGCATATGATATGTCCATGGAGCACCACAGTGGGATTTGCAATGCCAATGCACATGGGCTCCTAAGACAGGTAACGGGGTAAGGTATACTCAGCTAGACCTAACTCTTTCAAGCAGCATTTCTCAAGGGTCACTTGAAAAACTATCTTGATTTCTCCAGGGGGAGCGATATGTGAAGATTGGGTGAAGATAGGTGAAGGCTACCAGCCTAGCCAGACAGAATTTTGGAGATAATGCTGTCATCTGTAAATATTCATGTAAACCACAGGCTTGTTGTCTTAAATGGTAAAAATATTGTTACACGTGGAACTGAAAAAAATGTAACAACACTGCACTCTACTGACCAAGTAAAACATGTTGTGAACTTTGATGTAAACACGGCTCCGGCCAGTCTAGATGAAGGAATTCTTGCTTTTGATTTAAGGCCAGAGTTAATGACCAGAATTTGCATGCATAAATGTCCTTTATTGCTCTGTTTTCTGTCCAGAGGTGAAGAATGTAAATGTAGTTTCTGTTAGCCTGGGAACCCAGGGAAGTGTGAAGAATGATGTAATGTGAACCAGGAATGTGATTTTAAAAACAGAGAGAATCAGAGAGCATTAAGCATTTTTGTCTTGACCATCCAACTCATCAGCACTGTCTTGCTCTATATGTAAGTTTATCTTAGACTTGTGTTTTCTCTTAGAAATAGCTAGAAACTACAAAGATTAGTCTCTGTTTTTCTGTCATGTCAGAACTGTACTATTGAATTGTTTTAAGTATTTCTCTGTGATCTCTGAGCTCTTCACTAGCACTGTGTAGTAAAAAGTATTGCCTTGTGTTTTGACTATTTATTATTAAATATTTTTAAACCCTTTCAACTGTGGCTGTTTTTGTAGAGATAATTTAAGCTCTTTAGAGCACTTGCATGGCTTTGGTAAAATTGTACACAGCCACTCTAATAGCGTTAGCCCTGGGCTATACTGCCAATTGGATAATAATATTGCACAGTAATAATTGGACAGCCTTTTAAGGGCCTTTGAGTAGCTAATAAATATTAGTGGGTAGTGGCAGCTAGTACTACCGTATAGTCTGGGGAAAAGGGGCACAGCTGGAGAACCTGTGCCAGCCTTCCCCAGGAGTGTCTGTGTGGTTGTATAAACTCTTCTCAAAGTGTGTGTGTGTGTGTGTGTGTGTGTGTGTGTGTGTGTGTGTGTGTGTGTGTGTGTGTGTGATACTTGGGCAGGGACATGAAGCACTTGTTGGATAGAGAGCGTGCTGGAGGTTTTAGCTTGCCCACTAGGCTGAGATATGGACCCTATAGCTGTGCCAATGGGGAGTCTTATTGGGGACCTAGCGAGCAAGGGACTGACCAGCTCTGGACTGACTCGGATCTATGTGTGCTCTTAAGGGATATTGCAGTTCACTGTGTGTATTTGTTATCCTTTCCTCCTATATGTGATGCCCATCACTGGTGTTAGTGGTGAGGACTGAGGATCCATGATTGCTGGGCCAGGGCATGGGTGTCTCTCTCACACACACACACACACACACACACACACACACACACACACACACACACACACACACACACACACACACACACACACACACACATGTATTACCACAAATAATGATACATTTTGCTGTAGGGTTATTACCTGTTCCCTCTTTACAGAGAAAAATTGCTATTTGGGCAGTTGTATCCTGTAAGCAAAAATTGAAAAATGGCAAATGTGCTGAAATGTTAGGACACAAAATACCTCCTAGATTTTTCTAATTGTTGAATAAAGGTTATTTTGATTCTGAAACACTTTAATATGTTATGAAACAAAAGAAACAAATTCAATTATATAAATGTGAACATTTTTAAAGTGAAATCCAGTCCTTTGCACTGGGTGCAGGCATGATTTGTCTTGAACATTACACTTTTTCATAAAAAATGTATTTTGAGTGTCTGAAAACGTGCTAAAACTTTAATTTGTTAGTCAGTAGTGCTAATGCAAATAAAGAAATAAATTGTTTTGTGGCTTTGTTCCTAGCAATCATTTCATACTTTTAGATCAAGAATTTTGAATAAAACCAAATATAATGGAGACTTCCAAGGTGGGTGCACATTGAGTAACAGCTTAATTCTAGCTCTAGTGTGAAAACAGAAACTCAGCAGAGAAGGCCAATAGACTTGGGTTTATGGGTAAATTTCAGTAATTGGCTAGTAAGTATACTTCCTGGATTCACAGGATAAAAGAAATACAGAGGACCTGGAAAAAAAACAGTTGCAAAAATGAGGAAGAAACAGTGACTAGGGAAAGTTCTGTAGCTGTTCAGCAAAAAGCAATGCAACATGCAGACATGAATTCCAGTAAACTACATGTAGATATAACACAACTGCACACAGACCTGGTTAAAATAAGCGAAACACTGATGGACCATATCAACACAAACAACAAAAGGCTGGAAAAAATGAAAGAAGCTTTAAACAAATATTCAGATGAGGTGATAAAGTTGCAAAAATCAGAGGTCAAATGAAGAAAAGGTTGTCTGAATATGAGACTGCTAAGGAAGAGATGTTTCAAAAAATAATAGAAACTGAGATTTTCAGCTATACCAGAGAAGCTGGAAGGAGCAGACTGCATTTATTTTATGAAAGCATGATAAGCAATTGGACTGGTATTGCACAGCAGGAGTTGTTAGTTGAAAGGACACATTGTGTGTATGCTCCAAACCTGGCTATGAGAAAGAAACCTAGCATTTTAATAGTAAAGATGCAATCTTACCAGCAGAAGTAGTTGATTTTGACAAAACTATGGCAGAAGGACAAAGTACTAAAAGTGGGAGACAGCAGAGTGTTTGTGGAGAATGATTACTCATTGTACACCAGGCAGAAAAGAAGCAAATTTATTCCACTATACAAGGAATGTCGATATGCAGGTGTGAGATTTAAACTGCTGCATCCAGCTGTCTTCAAAGTATTCTTCCCTGGAGGAAAAACACGTTTGATGAAGTACTTGCTAAGGAGCAAATACAAAAGTTTGTTGAACAAAAAGTGAGCTGTGAAACAGAAATACGTATCTTCTTGTTCTTTTGGTAATAAAGACCACAAACAGACTGTACCTGTGATAACTTTTCCAGTGTTTCACTGGAAAATGGAGTGAAGGAAGAGAGCATGAGAGTTGACTGTAAGAATTGAGAGTACATTGGAAATGAAGCAGAGCCTGGATTTGGGAGATGGAGATGAACAGTAATAAAACCAGTAACTTATGTGGTATTACAACACAATAATTATATGTGTGAAAGATGACAGAACAAGACAATCTAGAAATATTGGACTTTTTCAGAATTTGTTGGACTTGTGGGGGACTCTAAAGCATATGCCCTACTTTGTGTCATTATTGTTCAAAAATGCTTTGGGGAGGGGAAGAGGAGGGAAAAAGTTAAATGTGAGTAAAGAAATGTTTTTCTTACTAGCACTATTTTTGTGGTGTATGTTTTTTTTCATGCTATTAAGTTCTCTCAGTTATTTTTAAATGTAATGGGGATTGTATACAGATGCTTATGTTTTTTTTTTCTTTCACCCTTCTCACTTTCTCCTTATTCAGTTTTAAGAAATATATGCAATGCAATGAAAAAAAAGCCTGGTTAAAAGAGCATGACAAAAATGTGCCTTTTCTCAATCTTGCATGGGGAAATGACTTGATTAAAGACCTTAGAGTGATTTAGTAACAAATTTTAAATGTAAGCAAGTAAATGAAAAAGAATATTGAATATTATGAGTTTTTTCCTAACAAATACATGCATGCTCAGTAGCAATTCTGCTACTGGTCTTCATGTTTCCATGGAAACATTCTGATAAAGAGAAACTGACTGCCTGGTTCTCATGTGTCCATGGAGATAATCTGATAAAGAGAAGCTGGCTACAGGTTGGTGGATAGTGACTGGCTGAATAAAAAGAAATGAGAAGAGGAACTGGCTAGGAAATAATGTTCTCTGAAAGCATTCAGAGGTTTTCCTAGCTGGGAGAGCTATAAAGAAAAGACAAAACCAATTAGCAGTTAGTAGAAGCACAGGCTGCACCATGAGTCTTTGTTTATGTTTAACCTTTTTAGGTTAACTCAAGTCTGTCAGTGTGGCTGTCAGTTTGGGACTTTTGTTCCTATTAAGAGGATAAAACTTCATGGTGGAGAAGAAAGAGATACTTGGAAACATATTTTCTGGGAATGTGGTGAGTTGGCAGACTTTAAGGATTCCCTGCAGGGTGCACTGTCAGAGATGCTGGGTGGGCAGATAGGTGTGATGAGGGAGATGATTTTTCTGAGCTGTGATACAAAATCGGAATTGCCTAGACATGGTAAGGCCTTGCTGTGTCTAATTATGGTGGCTGCCAAAAAAGCAATTACTAGAAAATCAAAATCTAAACCAACTGTATTAGAAGTAGTGAATATAGTAAGAGAGATAAAGCAACTTGAACCGAGATCTTTAAAAAGCAGTAGCAGCAAACTAAATAGGAAAAATGGGAATTGTGGGAACAATACATGCAGGGGAGGAATGAGTTTTAAAAGAAGGCAGGACTTAAATGAGCTATGCAATGTTTGACTGAAAATGATCGGGTAGATTGTAAGTGATGTATAATGTCTGCAACTGGGAGTGTGTCAGTATGGTTTGTGATGTAAAATACTTGCAGCTAGGATTGTGTTGGTGTGGTTTGTTTTCATTTATATAACTGTATGATTGCTTATGTCGTAAGTGGCTCACCGATAGGACCCACAAGGTCAAAATAGGCACTACCACCTCCTACAGCAGACCTGTCACTTATGGTGTTCCCCAGGGATCTGTCCAGGGACCCCTACTGTTTGGCCTCTACTTCTCAGAGGTCCAGGCAAAGACAAAGGACCTGTGGCTGACCAAGTTTGCAGATGACTGTAAGTTGGTTGCTGTCATTTACTTCTCAAATGGTGTTAACATACTGCAGGATTCTCACAGCAACAAACGGCTGGTCCCAAAGTCATGGCCTTAAGTTAAATGCAAAAAATGTATTATCATACCATTTGGCAAAAACATGGCCCCTGCTGATTACCACATCAGTGGCAACTCCCTAAGCACACAACATGTCATGAGATACCTGGGTACTTAGGTTGACAACAATCTCACATTCGACCATCATGTAGCGGCAGTGGTCAGAAAAGCCTTTTAGCTGGTTCATCTCATAAGTAAAGGGGTTACATCCAGAAAAAAGGAGTTTATTACCTCTCTGTATTCCTCTCTCATTAGGCCTATAATTGAGTATAACTCCCCATTTGGTGTGTACCTCTCGAAACACATGCACCAACTGGAAAGGCCTCCAACACCTGTCTTATGCATACAGGTTCAAATCACTATCACTCTACTTAGTATTTTCCCCAAAATCCTACAGATCTCACCATTGTATCTCATTAAAGCAACTCATTGGCCTTAATACCCCAAGCAGCTACTTTTATCACAACTCCAAATCACTCACTCCATCCTATACAAACCCACAGCCTGCCCCTCCCTCTCATCACTGGTCTCATTCAATACCCCTTCCAGACCTCTCAGAAGCTCTGACCAACAGCTGCCAGCCATTCATAAGCCTAACAAAAAAAAACACGGAAATCTCTATATAACCATAATGTCTCCATAGCCTGGAATAGACTACCCACTGACATTAGAAGTATCGCTAAAAGTAACCATTTCAAAAAGCAACTAAAACTACTATTTCTAGATTCGTGGATCTGTCCATGTCAGGATCCTACCTAAAACCCCCATCCCTTCCCAACAATATGTCATTCAACTGTCAACCCTCCTGCCTATATAATACTTCTGTTTCTTCCTTTTACCCTTTCTTCTCTGATATATTCTCTCTGCTCTTGTTGATATATACATCCTATCTTCCCTCTTTTTACAGTGTATTTATGCACTATGTAAACTTGAGGTTCATACTATTGCACTATACTAGTATTAAATCTCCAACTTCACTTTTATTTGGCTATTTTCCTCCTGTACTGTCCTTGGATTACTAATGACCGTCTAGATATGTTTTTCCCTAGGTAAATCAATGCTGTATTTCACTCAGTTATGCTTACTTCCTGTAAATTGTAAACTCGGAAGCTGTGTTATGTACACCAATCATTGCTTGTCTTGTCATACCATCACTTTCTATGTTTTTTTCACTACAACTGCTATGTATTGTTAAGTTAGATAGCATGTTTTTATTGTATTCATTATCAAGATATGTACTGGAGCTTTTCTCCTCGGGTCTCCACTGAAAATGGGCTTCTGGCTCAGCTGGACTAACCCGGTTAACAAATTTCAGTAAATCATAAATAAAATAAATAGGTGATCTGTGTCTTGCCTACAAGGCAATATCAGACCCTGCCCTACTAGAGATGCTCCATATCTGTACATCTAACTCCTTGAGCATTAGCCACTCAAAAGGCCTAAATCTAAAACAGGTTTGTCTCTCAGAAGCTGCCCCTCTCTGGAATAGACTTCCCATACATGCCAAACAGAGTATCTCACTGACCCTCTTCAAGCACAATCTTGATGAGTGGATGGGAAACCACAAATTTATCCCAGGGGTTCCAATTTTGTCCTTTATTGACAGGGGAGACAGGTGCTGACTGAGGTTTCTTTTTTGGGGAAAACTCTTGGCTAGGCTTGTAAGGGCCCCAGGGCCATTAGCCTAGTAACCTCCTATGATTCTACAATCCTGTAACTGATGGTTTAATGAAGATGTTTCTTTTTTTAAAAAGGGGTAGGAATTGAATAATTTATGTAAAGTTGCTTAGATTATATGATCTGTGGCAATATAAATGAAGTATAATGTTTGTTAATGTGTTAATATAGTTTGATTACTTTTATATAAATGTAAATTTGCCTATGTCACAAGTGGATAATTCAATAAGGGTGTGTTTAAAAAATAAATAAATAATGGGGGAGGGGAGGCCCAAAATCAGGACAAATTTTGAATGTTGCTTTTATAAACATAGAAAATGGCTAGAGTAACAGGCTTTCATTAGCATTCACTTTTTTGAAGGACATAGGTTCATAGGTTCATAGGTAGGTACTAGGCTATCGGCGCAAGGGCCTACGTAAGCCTAGCCAACAAGGTTCCCTGGCTTATGCCACCAAGAAAGTTATTTTCCTGTGCCACTGTTGAGCAGAGACACAGAAGTGATCCCCGGGGTGTATTTCCTACTTCCCATCCACTCATCAAGATTTTTCTTGAAGAGTGCTAATGAAGAACTTTGCTTGACATAGATGGGTAGCCTGTTCCAGAGTATGGGAAGTCTCTGGGACAGGAATCTATCCCTCCAGCATGTCCTGTTTATTGTGGTGACAAGGTTTAGGTTTCAGACATGAGGTCTGAAAGTCAAATATCTGTTAATATTTAGTGACTTCAATTCTCAATGATTTGTCAGACAACAACAAATTTTAGACACAAAATATGAGGCAAAAATATGAACATTCTGCAAAATTCTGGATAGTTAACTGTTCCAAGTCCGACAGTGGAGGTATAATGTTGATAGCTATGGGAGTGTGCACTCTTACTAATCACGTCAAAACCTGGGTGCGTGTTGACTTTAATTGCTTATTTTCCAGTTTTGTCTTAGAATATTATGTCATTGTAAATGCTGAAGTGCCGACTAATGTTTTGTCTTAGAATATTATGTCATTGTAAATGCTTAAGTGCCGACTAATAAGAGTAGAAGGGTGAATTGCTGTTCTTGTACCCTAGGAGGTAAGTATAAAAATCCAGATTTCACAAGGATGTGTATTCAAGAATGCTAGCTAGGCATAGATATGCAGCGTATCACATCTGGACTAAGCCTAAAATAATGGGAGGACAGATGCCCAAAAACAGGGACAGATTTTAAATATTGCTCTTATGATCTTAGAAAGTTGTTAGAATAACAGGATTTGAGTTAGCTTGCATTTTCTGAAGAATATAAAATCAGAAACTCAAATGCACGCTATTATTTTGTGACTTCAATCCTCAGTGATTTGCCAGAAAACTACACATTTTATGAGGGACACTCCAAAATATGAGGCAACAATCTTAAATTCTGTAAAAATCTGGACATTTGAGCATTATGTCTTCATGCAAGTATTTTAGCAGACCTTGTAATTTTGCTAATTAACTTTTTTAACAAATGACTTCAAAAAGACAAGCCTCCCAAAGAATGTCAGAAAACAAATGTGATTCTGTCTTACAGCAGTGGGTATAAAACCTAGTCTGGAGCTTATCACTAGTGAAGGACATAGTTTAGAAAACTTAGAACCCAGCCCAAAACAATGTAGGCTCACAACAGAAATATCATGAGAGGCAACCAGGATATTAGATTGCAGAGAGGTTATGTCCTTGCTATCTTCTTAATGAATCTACCTCTTATTACTGAGACATAGTACATTTTTCATAACTTTCCCGAAATTTTTTACATGTCAACAGCATGTACCTAATCTAAGGGAAAATTCAATCAATATGAAATGAAAAACAGGAGGTGTACTACTTCCAGATTCTTTGGCCTGTAGTATATTTTTATGTTTTTTCTAGCCCCATTACCTTCTAACAATCAAGCCAATTTCCCAATCATTCCCCATCACAGAGGTTTGAACAATCTGTGGCATGCCTATCACACAGGTAGACATCTATCAGGGGTGTTTTCTGATTAAGGCCTTTATCCCTCCTCTTGAGTCAGGGACATATGACCCATGTAACAGCGTGTGTGTGGGCGGGGGGGCAATGTGCCTTCTCAAGCACATACATCCTTGTTTATATCTGCTGATGAGGAGTACCACATTTGTTTCTTGATGAACCACACATATCCCAAGAATGCCCCCAACTGTCTCCTCTTCCTCCTCTGAGTGATAGTGATACTGGGTGGCTCAATGCTGCCCACACCCCCAGAATGGGAATGCTATTCTTCTCACAGCAGCTTCAGTAAGTGCCTGAGCTGCTAACTGAACTCAGGTTACCTGTGTCATAATCAGGGCTTTATACCTTACACCAACGGGGTTGGTTCTCTGGCACATCTTTTACATCAGAGTAGGAGCATATCTTTTCACAACCAAACCTAGCCAAAATTCTTAAACAGCAGTGAAATGACAATAGCAAGAATGCTTTAACAGATATGACCCTTTATCTGACAACCAATGTAATTTCAGATGAAGTCAAAATACTATAACTATTTGTTGGCTCTTAACAAATTTCACCCTGTATATTAGAAATGAAGGACTCATTAACCAAACCATTTGACCTTGTTGATCTTTCCTTGCTAACTGTCACACTGTTTGGGATCTAGTATTGCAAGTTCTACTACTCATCTACCAGTGTTTTGACAAAATAGGAATGGTCAAGTTGTATTTATTTATTTATTTATTATTTATTTATTTATTTTTTGTTGTTGCTCATTCTTGTGTTTCATCAAAGCCCGACAGTCAAAAAAATAAGCACACGAAACAATGGGTTCTCATAGCTCCCCATGTTGTCCTGCCATGAAGTTATATATTTGGGGATAGTGTAGGATGCAGTTGTGCAAGTCTCCCCACAAACACACACACACACACACACACACACACACACACACACACACACACACACACACACACACACCAGAACACTGTTCTTGTATGTTTTTAGTTGCAGACAGTGCTGTGCAACATTGACTATTACTTTCTGCAGAACACGTTCTGATGAAAGTGTATGATCTGCTAAAGTGGCTCCCCTTGTTAATGCAGTGGTATAGAAAGAGATTATCAGTACGAAAGGCAAGGGTTCAACTGTCTTGCAATCAGTATGTAAATATGATACATTTTAGGGGGGGCAGGAATGGCATAATGGTATACAAGGTACAGGGTTTGATTCTGACCTCTGGTTATTGACAAGGCTTGTAATAGTCTGAAAACTGATAGCCTGTTATTAACCTATGAACCTATGAATTGTAGCCAGGAATCTTAAGCATTTAAGCTAGAGACTGCTTTATCAAATGTGTGTAAGATTATTTTATACCAGTGCTCTTTCATTTAATTTGTTTGAAATTATTTATTTATTTATATAATTCAAAATGGTTTAGTGGTAGAATTTTTGCCTACTACGTGGGAGGTTCAGGTTCGATTCCTGGCCAATGCATTAGTTTTAAGTATTTAGATTTTAGCAAATTTAAGGCTTGCTTATGTTTTAATATATGCTTTTAAGGGTGCATTTTTATTAAGCGAATTTTGTATATTATAGGTATTTTAACTACCAAAGTATTAGAAAATTATATTGGCAAGTAGTTTCTTATATAATTGTGATGTGAACTATCGATCCATACAGAAGAGAAGTTTGATTTACATTTTACTTCTATTGGCTAGCTTGAGCTAATGATATTTAGGAAGGTGAAGTCTGACTTACATCTTTACCTTTATTGGTTAAATAAAGTTCATTAGAATAATCAAGTACACTGGATGATAAAGTTGCTTGTATAAGCACCTTTATTGGTTAGGCTAAAACATGATATTTACATATTATTTGTCATTGGCTGATAGAAGCTTTATATTATGTCGAAGTGGTTTTTGAATGTGGATCTGAAGAAGGCTTTAATAGCTGAAAGCGCTTGTCCTCTGTATTTCTGTTTGTTGTTTTGTCGCTATCATAGTCTTAAATAAATTGTTTAGTCAAGTTTTACGGTGTGGAGCATCGCTTATCTTTTGTTTTTAGTTGTATTTTGCTGAGCGAGCTAAATTGGAGCATCCTTCTACTGTTTTTTTTTTTATGTTTAAGGTAACCTCTCATCTAAACCTGCATGATCAGTAGGTGTTGCTGAATAAGATTTGCTACTTTATGATCCTGGCTCCAAGACATCAAAACTGCTGTATCATAATGAAGAGCTCAGACTGGCTACCTGTGAAGTAAAGGTCTGGATTTCTGCTTTCTTTGTTTAAACTAGTCTTTACTGACTGCTGACCTCCCGTGATTAGGAAGCTTATTGTCAGGGAGAAGTAGTCCAGTCTGAGATCTAATATGGCTGAAGCTGCACACAGCATTTGTCCTATAACCATTATACTTCAAATTGACAGTGTTTTCTCCTCAGTGGAACCAAATGCATGGATCCTTCTCCCATCACATTAGGAATACAGAGACTCTGTCAATATTCAGAAACAAACTGTACATATTTCTAACAGTGCCAGCTGGCAGTGCAGAAAAGTACCACCAGTCACATAACACCTGATACTATTCTACAGTTCTAACTACAAGTCTTACACTGTTGAATATATCCCATTCCTGTCAATGTCACTGTACATCTACTTTACTGGTCTAGTTTTCATACAGTATGCTTACCAACCTGGCACATGACATTTGACTGCAGTTAGGGACTCTACTGCGAGCTGTGGAACACGTACTGCAATCTGCTTTTGCCTTCTGCTTCATTCACATCCCTTCATGCTACATTCATCACCTTTTTCCATTTATCTTATCATTAATGTCTTTTCCCCATCTTCCAGATATTGTTTCAGATCACCACGCCAGTTTCTTGACTGAGCAGTAGCTGTTGCCTAATCTTATCAGACTATTAGATAAACAGATTCTGCTGTCCTTTTTCCTTATTGTGACTGCATGCTGCCCCTTCCCCCTTTCCTTAACCTGGAGGCATCCATGTAGACTCATCTCAACAAACAAATATGTTTTGGTTTTGTTAACACTTACATCTGAATATTTCATTGTGGTTGTTGGATAATGACTCTTGCATTGTTTCAGCTTTGTTGATGATTATGGTGATGAATAGCAATTCATATTATGTAATCTACACTGCTCATTTGCATTCTTTCAACTATATCTATTGAACTGTTTTTTGTCATTTGTCATCTTCTTTTCCTTCCTCCTCTTCTTCTTTTTTTTTCTGCTGTAACCTAATTTGTGGCTGAAATGGTTCTGATTTAGTTTAGTTTGCTTACACAGTTCAACAAACAAACTAATATTTTATTATGCAGGCAAAAGAGCTGATTCACAGATTGTTTTCAACAATAACAATAACTTGGACCAGAGACACAAAAGCAGAAACATAAGACTGTACATAACATATATATACCTAGTACTCATAAAGCACACAGATGCAATTAAATGCAAAGATATGCAGTCACATGAAATAATCAGGCTGCTTGTAAATACGACATTTGCAACATTTACTTTTTCTTTCAGCTGTGCCTGTTAGGGTTTGCCACAGCGGATCGTCTGTTTCCATTTCTTTCTGTCCTCTGCATTTTGATGTGTCACACCAATTACCTGCATGTCCTCTCTCACCACATCCATAAACCTTATCTTACGCCCTCCTCTTTTCCTCTTACCTGGCAGCTTCATCCTTAGCATCTTTTTCCCAATATACCCAGCATCCCTCCTCAGCACATGTCCAAACCAACGCAATCTTGCCTCTCTGACTTTGTCTCCAAACCATCCAACCTGAGCTGACCCTCTAATATACTGATTCCCAATTCTGTCCATCCTTGTCACACCCAGTGCACATCTTAGCATCTTTAACTCTGCCACCTCCAACTCTGACTCCTGCCTTTTTGTCAATGCCACCATCTCAAAACCATAAAACATAACTGGTTTCACTACCCTCTTGTAGGCCTTCCCTTTCACTCTTGCTGGTACCTGTCTGTCATAAATCACTCCTGACACTCTTCTCCCACCACTCCATCCTACCTGTACTCTCTTCTTTGCCTCTCTTCCACAATCACCATTACTGTAAACTGTTGATCCCAAGTATGTAAATTCATCCACCTTCGCCAGCTCCACTCCCTGCATCCTCAACATTCCTCTATCCTCCTTCTCATTCAACACATATATTCTGTCTTAGTCCTGCTGACCTTCATTCCTCTCCTCTCTAGAGCATATCTCTACCTCTCCAGGTTCTCCTCAACCTGTTCACTACTCTCACTACAGATCCCAATGTCATCGGCAATCATCAGGGTCCACCGGGACTCCTGTCTGATCTTGTCTGTAAACCTGTCCATCACCATTGCAAACAAGAAAGGGCTTGGAGCTGATCCTTGATGTAATCCCACATCCACCTTAAATGTATCTCAGACCTCAACACTGTCACACTACCCTCATACATATCCTGTACCACTCTTGCATACTTCTCTGCCACTCCTGGCTTCCTCATACAATACTACAACTCCTCTCTAGGCACCCTGTCATATGCTTTCTCTAAGTCTACAAAGACACAATGCAACTCCTTCTGACCTTCTCTATACTTCTCCATCGACACCCTCAGAGCAAACATTGCATATATAGTGCTTGTTCCTGGTGTGAAACCATACTGCTGCTCACTAATCATCACCTCCCTTCTTAACCTAGTTTCCACTACTCTTGCTCATAACTTCATGCTGTGACTGACCAGTTTTATCCCTCTGTAGTTACTACAGCTCTGCACATCACCTTTATTCTTAAAAATCAGTGCCAAAACACTTCTTCTCCACTCCTTAGGCATCCTCTCATTTTCCAAAATTTCATTAAACAATCTTAGCTGGACCAACTGCCTTTCCATTCTCCATCCTGTTCATAGCTGTCCTTACTTTATCCTTGCTAATCTGCTGCACTCTCCATAATACTCAAAGCAGCAACAGCAAAAGTTCTCCAAAAATATACCACAAAAAAACAGTCAGAGGGTGGAACAAAGAAGCAGTTTTAATCCATCAATTCTGGTCCTGGTACCTCAGCAGTTCGCCTTCAATGGAACACATTCAAGTACTTACAAATTCTCTTTTTATATATTTATCAATAAAACAATTAGTCAATCAATTACTCAATTCAAACATTTTTAACCCTGTCAAAGCTGTAACAAAATCCAGCATATATAAACAGTGAATATTACAATTTTTTATCACAATAAATATTATATTAATTTTAACTAATTCATGTCCTTATAAGTTACAAATATTAATACTACATAAAATATAATATACACACTAATATGCACAGTTAGAAAAGAAATAAAGTATTACAAAATTCAAATTTGTTACACTAATAAATTTCATCCACTTTCTAAATTCATTCCAGCAGGAAATAATGTGTGATACCCTATAATCATCCTTTGTTCAAGCTTATTCAGAGCAGTTTTAAAATTTCCTATGCACAAATGAGGTCTTAGGTTCATAGGTTCATAGGTTTATACTAGGCTATCTGCCCTAAGGCATTTATAAGCTTAGCCCAAATTTTTGTGGCTTACGCCACCCCTTATATGAAAAAATACTGTGCCCATTAGTTTGTTGTGCCTCTGTCCAGCAGTGACACAGAGATGATTCCCGGGATAAACCTACGATCTCCCATCCACAGGTCAAGATTTCTCTTGAACAGAGCCAGCGAGGTGCTCTGCCTCACATGGATCGGGATTTTATTCCACAGCATAGGGAGTCTCTGAGTGAAAAATCTATCCCTCCAGCACGTCCTATTTATATCCGTGCTAAGGTTTAAGTCGCTTGCTCTAGTGGTTTTGGTGGATTTGGATTTTTTGAGGTGGAGCACGTCCATTAATTCCGGGTTGGACATGGCCTTGTATGTCAGGCACATGTCACCTCTGAGCAGACGGTATGCAACTGAATAGAGCTGGAGTTTCTTCAATCTGGCAGCATATGACAGATTTTGGAGTCCCTTTATCCTTTGGTGAGGAACTTTTGGGGTCTCTCCAATTGCTGCAGATGTCGGGTGAGATACATCCCGAATGGGGCATTGTACTCGATCATTGGTCTGATAAGTGAAGAGTACAGGGGAACAATGACCTCACTAGATCTGGATGTGAATCCTTCATGATCAGGTGGGCAATGTAGAAGGTCTTTCTAACCACTTTAGCAACGTGAGTATCAAAAGAAAGGCCACTGTCAACCTGGGTCCCCAGGTCCCTGATAACCTCTTCTGTGCTTAGTGGATTGCCACCTATATGGTAGCTTGGGGTTACCTTGTTTTTCCCGAAGGGTATGACTATACATTTTTTGGCGTTTAACTTCCGGCCATGGCTCTGGCACCAGCTATCTGTTTCCGTGAGTCCCTTCTGAAGGATATCCGTGTCCGATGCACTTTCCACTATGACACCCAGTTTGCAGTTGTCTGCAAACTTTGTCAGCCAAAGTCCTCCCATGTTGGCCTGTACTTCTGAGAAGTAGATGCCGAACAATAGGCGGCCAAGGACCGAGCCCTGTGGGACACCACTTGTGACCGCTTGAGTCTGACATAGCGCCAGCAACTCTAACCCTGTGGGTTCTGTCCTTCAGCCAGTTTGCAACCCATCTTGTGACATATGGGTTTACATTTAAGCTGGTAAGTTTTTCTACAATACCCGAGTGGGGTATTGTGTCGAAGGCCTTTGCAAGGTCAAGGTAGGCTGCATGGACTGCCTTTCCCTCATCAATGGCCTTGGTGACTGTTTCAAAGAAGTCGACCAAGTTCAAAAGGCATGATCTGCCCTTGACGAAGCCAAACTGGGTCGGGTCCAATGTCTGCAAGTCCCCTATATCTTTGTTTATGTGCTCCATTATGATCCTCTCCATAGCTTTGCAGACTAGACTTGTTAAGCTTATGGGGCGGTAATTACCAGGGTCCGTAAAGGCACCGCCTTTGTGGAGTGGGACCACAGTTGCCGTACGCCACTCCTTGGGCACGTATCCTGTGGTAAGGCTGAGATTAAACAGCTGACTTATGTGCAGGTTTAATTCCTCATTTAGCTCGTGTAGCACACAGCCGGGGACACCATCCGGTCCCATTGATGCTGCGTTTTTAGCTTTAGAGAGAGCAGCTTTCACCTGCGCATTTGAGATGGCTGGGAGGCTACACTCTGCTGGGATAGTTATCTCTCCTTTAGGGGGAGAGTGAAGTTTGCACTGAACCTGTCTGCCAGTATGTTGGCAATGTCTGTGGGTTCAGTGATTTTTGTATCATTTTGGACTAATTCTGAGCATATATGGGAGTTTCCACCCAGGTTCCTAACATAGCTGAAAAAGGCCTTATGATTGTCCTTGAATCCATGGCAATTTTTCTCTCAAAATTGGCCTTAGTTGATTTTATGAGTGCTCGTATTTTTTACTAATAATGATCAGGGGTGACTTCCCTTTTATGGATTTTGTTCTATCATGTAATAGCTTTCTCCTCTTATTGTAAAGTTTGTTAATGGCTGGGGTCCACCAGACTGGACGTTTGCCCTTTGTGGAAAGAGTCTTGGTTTTATTTGGGATTGCCTGATCCATGCAGTCCTGGAGGTGTTCATAGAAGGCATTTGTAAGGGCTTCCGCAGCTTTGGTTGTGGTTTCCACTGGCTCAGGGCCTTGAAGGATACCACATCAGTCTTGAGTAGTGTGAAGTTTGCTTTAGAGAAGTTCTTCACTGTGGTCTTTTTGTTTGGGGTGGGGCGGGATGTGGATTTCCAGTCAGATTAGTTTTTGACCAGATCGCAGCAATGAGGGATATACTTCCGTGTGGAGCATTTTTCCCATGTTCGTGATAATGAGATCTAGTATATTTTCTCCTCTCGTGGGAACAGTGACTAGCTGTTCCATGGCATTTGAATTTATGAACTCCAGGAACCATTGGGCTAGAAAGTTAGGGCTTGAGTAATGTTCCCAGTCTATATTCGGTAGTTGAAGTCAGCCAATATGATGGTGTTTGGAGATACATTTATACCCTCCAGTGTCTTCAGGAAGGCTGTGTGGGGTTCCTGAGTTTGAGAGGGTGGCCTGTAGCATGCTACAATTTGTAGAGCAGTTTGCCTATGGTTAGTTGCACCTGGATGGTTTCAAGCTTGCGTTGCCACCAACCTGAGGTGTGGGTATCCTATATGAATATGGATACATCCCCTCCTTTTGTGGTGTGGTCCGGGTTTTGGGGCCGGAACGCATGATATGAGGTAAAACTTAATAGTGCCGGGTGCTCTCAGGAGCCTTGAACCAGGTTTCAGTTACAGCACAGACATCGATGTTCTCCATACTGAGAAGGGCCTCGAGTGCGTGCATTTTGAGATTTAGACTTCTGGCATTGAGCAGCATTACCCTCAGTTTCTTCCCATTTTGTTTTCTAGGGTGGTAGGTTTAGAATTTGAGCCTTGCCTAAAAGGCACTATGGGGGTGGCAAGAGCCTTAGCCAATATCCGAATCCTAGGGTGACAGGTGCAAGCCGTCCCCTTGAAGCAGCGTGGCTTGTCAAGCATGTCATCCCAGGCAGACAGACATTGATCCCCTTTGAATGACACCAGACATTAAGCCAATTGTTAAAGCTGATCATCTTGTCTCTATATTGTGGCATCATTCTTGGTGAAGGAAGGATACTGCTCAGGGTCAGGGTCATACCTGCCTGGGCTACATAATCAGAGAGCTCCTCTATGTCTCTTTTCATGTAGTCCAGGGAGGTACGTCTCAGGTCGTTCACACCAGCATGGACAATGACTGTGTCATATTTGTACTTGCCGTGGAGTGACCAGAGTGCTTGTGTTATGTGGCGGATTCTAGCGCCCGATAGGCAGCTTACTGTGACCCTCTCCTTGTTCAGCCTGGTGAGTGGGACGTCAGTGTGTCTGACTATGGAGTCACCTATGACAAGTATGTTTGGTGTTGTATTTGGCCTTAAGGGCTGTGACTGCTTTGCACACTGCTTTTGTGGTTTATGTGTTGCTTGTGGGGTGTCTTGAGGTAGCAGTTGTTTGCAAGTACACTAAATCTAAATCCTTCACTATTACCATTATGTGCGTTGCAAAAATGAGTGGCTACTGGGCTCTCCATGTTACTTCTCCTAATGTCACTCAAATGCTCCAAAATCCGAACCTTAACCTTCCTAGTAGTCTGACCAATATACCACATGGGAGGGGTACAATCACATCCCAGAATGTACACTACACCAGAAGACATACAATCAAATCTCTCAAATGCCAAATATCTCTTTCCATTTATTTTAACCCCATGCATATTTTTGATTTTATCACAAACTGAGCATCGGCCACAGCTGTGCATCCCAACATTACTATCAACCGAGGGTTCCAATTTCCTATTTAGTATTTCCTTTAAATTGGGATATCTTTTATAAGAGAAAGTAATGTGTTTTGGAAAAAGACGGCCAACTATTGGATCTTCACATACAACATGCCACAACCCTCTTATGATTTTCTCCATAGTATCTGAAAAAGTAGAATATCGCAACACAAAAAATATCTTATCTAATTCAACTTTGGTGTCACAATAGTGACTAATCCCATGTCTATTCCTCCTCGGTGTCTCACTTCTACACAATTTCTCTTTAATACACCCTTAAAAGCATATATTAAAACATAAAACTAAGCCTTAAATTCTGCTAAAAATCTAAATACTTCAAAAATTAATGCACATTGTTGTGGAATCTTAAGCATTTAAGCTTAGAGACTGCTTTATCAAATATTGTGTAAGATTATTTTATACCTCAGTGCTCTTTCATTTAATTTCCATTTGAAATTATTTATTTATTTATATAATTCAAAATGGCTTTAGTGGTAGAAATTTTTTGCTTATACCACGTGGGAGTGTTCAGGTCTCGATTGACATTTCTGTTTGTTGTTTTGTCGCTATCATAGTCTTAAATAAATTGTTTAGTCAAGGATTTTTCTCGGTGTGAGACATCACTTGTCTTTTGTTTTAGTTGTAGCATTTGCTGTGCCGAGCTAAAGCTGGAGCATCAACTTCTACTGTTTTTTTTTATGTGTTTAGGTAACTCCTCTCATCTAAAACCTGCATGATCAGTGGGTGTTGCTGAATAAGATTTGCTACTTTATGATCACTGGCTCCAGAGACATCCAAGAACTGCTGTATCTCATAATGAAAGAGCTCCAGACTGGCTACCTGTGAAGGTCTGGATTTCTTACTTTCTTTGTTTAAACTAGTCTTTACTGGACTGCTGACTCCTCCCCTGTGATTAGGAAGCTTATTGTCAGGGAGAAGTAGTCCAGTCTGAGATCTAATATGGCTGAAGCTGCACACAGCATTTGTCCTAGAACCATTATAAAAACCCAAAAAGCACAGGAAACCTGTGTAGAAAGCCACCAAACACTCGAAAACTGCTGTCCGTGAATGTAATTTACATTCAGAATCACCAAAAATCTTAAAGAAAATTAAATGGTAGTCTTCAGTGCTTTGATACACAAAGACATGAACTCCAATGAGGAAAAGATAATGCTTAATTTGAAAAACCACAGATAAAAACAGCGCTTTGCGCCTGGTTATCCAGAGGCTTTATCAGAAGTTACAAAGTGTAGTATAGCCATCTCCTTCTATTTATGTCATGGGATAGGGCCAGTCAATCAATTCAATTAACCACTCTAAAGCCATAACAAGAAATACAACTTGTTGTTTCTAAAGGTATGAATACCATATTAATTATTTAATATAAATAACTTTAACTTCGAGTATAAATTGTGTACTGGTCAATGGATAATAAAAAGTATATATGACAAAATTCTGTATCAAAATACTTGCATATCACATTTGTATTGATTGAGTCATGATTTTTTACATGATTTTTTATATGATTTTTTAAATGATGGTTATTTATTTTATCTTTTATAGAATGATGTCTTATTGATTATTTAATCAATTATATACTCTATTTGTTAGAGTTTTTAAACTAGTACATAGGAAAGACAAATGTGATATGCAAGTATTTTGATACAGAATTTTGTCATATATACTCTTTATTATCCATTGACCAGTACACAATTTATACTGAAGTTGTTATTTATATATAATTCTCAATAATGGTATTCATACCTTTTAGAAAAACAACAAGTTGTATTTCTTGTTTCATGGCTTTTTAAGTGGTTAATTAATTGATTGACTGGCCTATCCCATGATATAAATAGAAGGGATGGCTATACTACACTTGTAACTTGATAAAGCCTGGGATACACCAGGCTTAAAAGCGCTTGATTTTTATCTGTGGTTTCTTTTCAAATTAAAGCATTTCGGGTCTTTTTCCATTGAGTTTGTCTCTTGGTATCAGCACTGAAGACTACCATTTAATTTTCAAGATTTTGTGATTCTGAAAATGTGTAAATTACATTCACCCGGACAGCAGTTTTTCGAAAAGTGTTTGGTGGCTTTCTACACAGGTTTCCTGTGCTTTTTGGGTTTTTATTTGTTCCTTGGCAGTTCCTAGAACCATTATACTTCAAATTGACAGTGTTTTCTCCTCAGTGGAACCAAATGCATGGATCCTTCTCCCATCACATTAGGAATACAGAGACTCTGTCAATATTCAGAAACAAACTCGTTCACATATTTTCTAACAGTGCTAGCTGGCAGTGCAGAAAAAGTACCACCAGTCACATAACACCTGTGGGATACTATTCTTACAGTTCTAACTACAAGTCTTACACTGTTGAATATATCCCATTCCTGTCAATGTCACTGTACATCTACTTTACTGGTCTAGTTTTCATACAGTATGCTTACCAACCTGGCACATGACATTTGACTGCAGTTAGGGACTCTACTGCAAGCTGTGGAACACGTTCTGCAATCTGCTTTTGCCTTCTGCTTCATTCACATCCCTTCATGCTACATTCATCACCTTTTTCCATTTATCTTTTCATTAATGTCTTTTCCCCATCTTCCAGATATTGTTTCAGATCACCACGCCAGTTTCTTGACTGAGCAGTAGCTGTTGCCTAATCCTGTCAGACTATCAGATAAACAGATTCTGCTGTCCTTTTTCCTTATTGTGACTGCATGCTGCCCCTCCCCCCTTTCCTTAACCTGGAGGCATCCATGTAGACTCATCTCAACAAACAAATATGTTTTGGTTTTGTGCTGCCCATCTGAATATTTCATTGTGGTTGTTGGATAATGACTCTTGCATTGTTTCAGCTTTGTTGATGATTATGGTGATGAATAGCAATTCATATTATGTAATCTACATTGCTCATTTGCATTCTTTCAACTATATCTATTTAACTAATGTTTTTTGTCATTTGTCATCTTCTTCTCCTTCCTCCTCTTCTTCTTTTTTTCTGCTGTAACCTAATTTGTGGCTGAAATGGTTCTGATTTAGTTTAGTTTGCTTACACAGTTCAAAAAACAAACTAATATTTTATTATGCAGGGAAAAGAGCTGAGTCACAGATTGTTTTCAACAATAACAATAACTTGGACCAGAGACACAAAAGCAGAAACATAAGACTGTACATAACATGTATATACCTAGTACTCATAAAGCACACAGATGCAATTAAATGCAAAGGTATGCAGTCACATGAAATAATCAGGCTGCTTGTAAATACGACATTTGCAACATTTACTTTTTCTTTCAGCTGTGCCTGTTAGGGTTTGCCACAGCGGATCATCTGTTTCCATTTCTTCCTGTCCTCTGCATTTTGATGTGTTACACCAATTACCTGCATGTCCTCTCTCACCACATCCATAAACCTTATCTTACGCCTTCCTCTTTTCCTCTTACCTGGCAGCTTCATCCTTAGCATCTTTTTCCCAATATACCCAGCATCCTTCCTCAGCACATATCCAAACCAACGCAATCTCACCTCTCTGACTTTGTCTCCAAACTGTCCAACCTGAGCTGACCCTCTAATATACTGATTCCTAATTCTGTCCATCCTTGTCACACCCAGTGCACATCTTAGCATCTTTAACTCTGCCACCTCCAGCTCTGACTCCTGCCTTTTTGTCAATGCTACCGTCTCAAAACCATAAAACATAACTGCTTTCACTACCCTCTTGTAGGCCTTCTCTTTCACTCTTGCTGGTACCTGTCTGTCATAAATCACTCCTGACACTCTTCTCCCGCCACTCCATCCTGCCTGTACTCTCTTCTTCACCTCTCTTCCACAGTCACCATCACTGTAAACTGTTGATCCCAAGTATGTAAATTCATCCACCTTCACCAGCTCCACTCCCTGCATCCTCAACATTCCTCTATCCTCCTTTTCATTCAACACATATATTCTGTCTTAGTCCTGCTGACCTTCATTCCTCTCCTCTCTAGAGCATATCTCTACCTCTCCAGGTTCTCCTCAACCTGTTCACTACTCTCACTACCACACAGATCCAATGTCATCGGCAATCATCAGGGTCCACCGGGACTCCTGTCTGATCTTGTCTGTAAACCTGTCCATCACCATTGCAAACAAGAGGGCTTGGAGCTGACCCTTGATGTAATCCCACATCCACCTTAAATGTATCTCAGACCTCAACACTGTCACACTACCCTCATACATATCCTGTACCACTCTTGCATACTTCTTTGCCACTCCTGGCTTCCTCATACAATACTACAACTCCTCTCTAGGCACCCTGTCATGCTTTCTCTAAGTCTACAAAGACACAATGCAACTCCTTCTGACCTTCTCTATACTTCTCCATCGACACCCTCAGAGCAAACGCCATATATAGTGCTTGTTCCTGGTGTGAAACCATACTGCTGCTCACTAATCATCACCTCCTTCTTAACCTAGTTTCCACTACTCTTGCCCATAACTTCAAGGGCTGCTGACTGACCACTTTTATCCCTCTGTAGTTACTACAGCTCTGCACATCACCTTTATTCTTAAAAATCAGTGCCAAAAGTTTATTTATAGTCTTTTCTCTGGCTATTGGCATTTGCCCCATATGAATGTCAACGCTATGCTTTATTTGTTTGAGAGAACACGCACTGTTCTTTGCAAAAGAATGCACACTGTTTTTTTCGGAAGGTGCATTTTCAGTATGACCAGTCGAGACTGCAGCATGGTCAAAGCTAGACCACGCACTATTCTTTTAAAAAAAACGCACACTGTTTTTTTCGGAAAGTACATTATCAGCATGACTAATCGAGACTGCAGCATGGTCAAAGCTAGACAACGCACAAACTTCATCAGCAGACAGCGTTGTTTCATTCAAAACACGCTGACATTCAGGATCTAGTTTTTTAACTGATTAGAAATAGGCAAATGACTTGTCTTACCCTGATTCCTTGTAGATCGTGTTTGCATGCTAGGAAGATTCTTCCGATGACTCTGCTCACCTCTTCGGTTCTCTGCATTGCCATCTGGGCACTCAGTTACAATATTTTCGAAAGAGACACTCTTGCGACTTCCCCCAGTCTCAATGGAAGAGCATGAAGACGCTTCCTCACTTCCTGTTGTACGTCTTTTGATGTTCTTTTGAAAATGGCGCCCTCTATGGGGCCAATTGTATATTTCATTTTTATCATAATCCTGGATATCTCTATTTAGCTTGGATTTCTTCCTAGCCATGACATCACATTCTACTTTCTTTAATTTGTCATTAATGTTTTTACTATTTAATTGAAAAACTGCAGTCAAAGCTCTATTAGTAAGATCATGTTGCAGCTCTATAATCTTTTTGCGCAAACTCTCCATAGTCCTCTGGTTTCTCTTAATGAGTATTTTTAACCAATTTAAGCAGCACTCCTGTGCTGCTTGCTTCCATTCAGATAGTAAATCACTCTCATTTCCTTAAAACCACCTGCTGGTAGTTTATCTATACGCAGCCCTCTGGGAGTGATATTAAGCATCACATATTTCTCAAGCAATTTTGAATCATAGAAAATGATCATTTCTTTAGCCATTATACGTTCTAGCTGTGCAAAACCTTCAGAACATGAATCATTTATGTCCATAGTCCATAAGTCAGAGACAGCACACTTGCGCTCCCTCTCCTTCAGCATATCAGCAAAAGAAAAAGTCTCACCACTCTGAACTCCTTCAGCAACAAATTTCTCCATAATACTCAAAGCAGCAACAGCAAAAGTTCTCCAAACATATACCACAAAAAAGCAGTCAGAGGGTGGAACAAAGAAGCAGTTTTAATCCATCAATTCTGGTCCTGGTACCTCGGCAGTTCGCCTTCAATGGAACACATTCAAGTACTTACAAATTCTCTTTTTATATATTTATCAATAAAACAATTAGTCAATCAATTACTCAATTCAAACATTTTTAACCCTGTCAAAGCTGTAACAAAATCCAGCATATAAAAACAGTGAATATTACCATTTTTTATCACAATAAATATTATATTAATTTTAACTAATTCATGTCCTTATAAGTTACAAATATTAATACTACATAACATAAAATATACACACTAATATGCACAGTTAGAAAAGAAATAAAGTATTACAAAATTCAAATTTGTTACACTAATAAATTTCATCCACTTTCTAAATTCATTACAGCAGGAAATAATGTGTGATACCCTATAATCATCCTTTGTTCAAGCTTATTCAGAGCAATTTTAAAATTTCCTATGCACAAATGAGGTCTTGCAAGTACACTAAATCTAAATCCTTCACTATTACCATTATGTGTGTTGCAGATTTGATTGTATGTCTTCTGGTGTAGTGTACATTCTGGGATGTGATTGTACCCCTCCCATGTGGTATATTGGTCAGACTACTAGGAAGGTTAAGGTTCGGATTTTGGAGCATTTGAGTGACATTAGGAGAAGTAACATGGAGAGCCCAGTAGCCAATCATTTTTGCAACACATGGTGTCATATTTTAGGAGAATGCATATTTACTAACTTTCCATTAAATGCTGCAGAAAAGTGTGGTATATATCCAAAGCATGTTTACAAACATATGATGTAAAACAATAGAAGCAAAGACATTTGTATAACAGTGACTTTTTATTTTGTTAGAGAATTAAAATGCATATTTTTTTAATGGTTGCCAGTACATTATATCTTACAACATGGCATGTTTCAATAATAAATATCCCACTTTGGACATCTAAACATGCGTGATCTTATCTTAAAATTTAGCAAGGCACTTGATACAGTACTAAACAACAGTTTAAAGGAATTCATTAGGAAGGCTTGGGATGAGTCAAAGAACAACAACATGGGTAAAACAATGGCTAAGAATTTTTAATTATTTATTTTTATTTTAAAGAAGATACTGTAGACCACTAATGCCTTTTTTCAGTCATTACCTAATTACATTGAGGAAATCAAACATATTTAAGATACATTTTGTATGCACACAAAACAGAAATGACAGTAAACTGAAAACTTGAGTAAACAGGCACTGTACTTGATACAGATACATAGCACTGTTAAACCTACATTAACATTTATTTCCTTATAGTTTGTTATAAATAAAATATAGTTTGTACATTGTGTCTGTTTGCCCTCTTGAGCTGAGGTTTAGGTACCACTGTGTAAAAATTGACATGGAACAACAAAGATACAATGTCCTAGCCAAGGCATATTTCTGGTAGGGTTACTCCAACAGTACAAAAGCTCAAGGTAGATAGGCTAACTCATGGCTCCCTTTGCATAAGCCACTGTTTGTTAACATTATGTGAATAATCCACCATCAAAACACACTAAAATCCATCAGAAGACTTCTGGAATAAGTTAATCCATTTCTATTAGTAGCTTATAATTTTACAGCAGACTTCATATCAGTACTTCTCTTAAGGAGATTCTTTACTTCTAAGATGATGACAGACCAAAAGGGACTCCGGAAATACATAAAAGCAATTTATGCTTTGCTAAAGCATATCATCAGTATTATGAAGGCAACATGTTCAGATATTCAAGAACTCAAACAAGTGCTAGCTAACCATGGACAGCAATGCAACAAGTGTAGCTCCTACTTTCATAGCAATATGCCAACCTGACAGAAAAAAATGGCAAGTAGCTCCAATACTTAAAATATTAAATAATTTCAAGAATATGCCCTGCTCTTTGAAGATAAGCTGGACACTAGCAAGTGCAGGACACAGAGAAACTATTTAAGAATTATGGGGCTGCCAGAGAAAGTTTAGAGAACAGACCCTCCTGTTTTTATTAAAAAAGAGATTTCTCTAATGTTAGGGTTGGAGAAGCCACCAATTAGAGAGAGGGCTGAAAAGGTATTATCTAGGTTTCAGAATTCCATATTCTGTATGCAATTTTGCCTAAATTACAATGACAGAAAATCAGTCATAAGATAACCCAGAGAGCTGG
The DNA here is from genome assembly GCF_019279795.1 of Protopterus annectens. Taxonomy (NCBI): domain Eukaryota; kingdom Metazoa; phylum Chordata; order Ceratodontiformes; family Protopteridae; genus Protopterus; species Protopterus annectens. The sequence continues at coordinate 351,629,619 of NC_056746.1, read as the reverse complement.
CCACTACTTTGAAAATAACAGGTCACCCAGTGAAGATTGTCCTGAATTACAGTGATGCACATTTCCCAAAACATAAAGCTTTGGTATATTTATGCATTATTTATTTCAGTTTGCTAACCAGGTAAAAGATCCTTTTCAGCCACGGGAATACAACTGCAGAAAATTATTATAATACATTTGATGAATCAATACAGTACATACATGTAATCAAAAATATGTTGCAAAACTAGTAATGTGTAAAAAGATCCAAACATAGAAAAAGAAAAAAAAAGAAAAATACTTGACAAATCTACATACAGTAAGTAAAATTAGAATAGCTGATAACATTTGTTCTTTGGTTAATAAGCAGAGTCTTTGCATATCAGCAATGTCTTTACATATAGGTGGGGCAGGGAATACTGCTTTGGAGTCTATCTGATATCCAGCAGTAAAAATTTCTAGCAAAAGTAACTCAGACTTTTTAATTTATAGTTCCCTCAAATGTAGAATGCTTCTTTAAACAATAAATGCACAGTGGATGAACAATACGGCGCACAAATGGAACCATTTAGCGCTTTCGTCAGCTGTTAAGGCAGGATGGAGTGGGTGAAGAAGAGTGTCAGGAGTGATTTGTGACAGACGAGTACCAGTAAGAGTTAAAGGGAAGGTCTACAAGAGGGTAGTGAGACCAGCTATGTTATATGGGTTGGAGACAGTGGCATTGACAAAAAGGCAGGAGTCAGAGCTGTACATGGCAGAGTTAAAGATGTTAAGATTTGCACTGGGTGTGACGAGGATGGACAGGATTAGGAATAAGTATATTAGAGGCTCAGCCCAGGTTGGAAGGTTTAGAGACAAAGCCAGAGAGGCAAGATTACGTTGGTTTGGACATGTGCTAAGGAGGGATGCAGAGTATATTGGGGAAAAGATGCTAAGGATGAAGCTGCCTGTTAACAGGAAAAGAGGAAGGCCTAAGATAAGGTTTATGGATGTGGTGAGAGAGGACATGTAGGTGGTTGGTGTGACAGAGTAAGATGCAGAGGACAGGAAGAAATGGAAACAGTTGATCTGCTGTGGCGACCCCTAACGTGAGCAGCTGAAAGAAGAAGAAGTAGAAGAAGTCAGCTGTTAAGCTATTGACTTCATCAGAATAACAAATTCATTCAATTACATTGCATATATACTCTTAAAACATGTGACTAAAACCAATTAGCTGGATTTCATCCGATCAATATATAGAAATGTTAATTTAAATCAAGTTAAAATTACAGCAGCAGGGTGAATAACAAGAAATACTGTGACAAGATATTGCACTGACCCTAGACATATCTAATCCCTTACAAAGTACACAATTTAAATAAATATATTAACAATTATTCTAAATGTGAAATTCTGCTTTTAACTTAAGATAACTTGATATAGAGACTGTTTAATAACTTTACATAATTTTATATTATTTGAGGGACACTATTTCAAACAAAAGGTGGGGGTAGCCTCATGTGGGCCCCTTCTAGTTAATATAGTGCTAGCTGAATGGGAAACTACAGTAATATTTAAGACTGAATTATTCAAACAATGTCTATTTTATGGCCATTCTTTAGATGACATTCTTATTCTATGGGATGGAAGCTTCGAGTCTTTGCAAGAATTTTTAGATATTTTGAATTCTAGCACACAATTCCTTGAATTTACCATGGAAACTAATGATAATTCTATTAATTTCCTCAACATCACTATATGTAAGGATAAAGGAAATCATAATTTTGTATCTACACTATACCATAAGCCAACCTGCTTGAACATCCTTTTACATTATTCAAGTGCTCACCCTGCTCATCAAAAAAGATCCCTGGTTAAGGGACAAGGAGTTAGGTTGGCTAGAATGGTAAGTGATAATCAACTTTTTTTTAAAAGAAATAGAAATATTGGAGCATATGCTTATGGCACAAGGGTATCCAAAGAATTTTATTGACCCTATTTTTAATGAAGTTATTAAGAAGAGAACCCAAGGTCATTTTGCACCAATATTGGGCAGATCTATTGAAAATAACCTAAACACCGAAGTCATGGCTATTAATACTAATACAACAAAGTTTCAGCAATCCATGGTTTTGACTTATACCCCATCATTCAAGAGTATCAAGGCCATTTTGAGGAATAATTGGATATTATTTGATATAGAACAACAGTACAAAAGTAAATTAGGTGACCATCCAGTAGTAATATATAAGAGGGATAAGTTGCTTAAAAATTTGCTGGAAAGGAATGTAATTACTGGTGGAAGAGGCACTATGAGAAAGTGCGGCCACTGTAACCAATGTTCCCATATCTTAGAAAATGATGGTTTCACTATACAGGGATATGGGAAAGTATACCTTTCACAAAGGTTTAACTGTGCTAGTAAGAGCTTGGTTTACATTGCTATTTGTCAAAACTGTCAAGTATTTTATATAGGGAAGACAATTAAAAATTTCAATAAACGAATTTATCAGCATTTATATGACATTAGGAAATGCATGTAAAAAATGCACTATATAAGCATATCAAAGATAAGCCTGATCATTGTTTCACGTTTACTGCCATTGAGCAGGTTAGATACCAGGATAGAGGGGGTCCTTTTGAATTATTTTTAGAGTTTCATGAATTGATGTGGCAGCTTAAATGCAAAGCTACCTCCCCCCTGGTCTTAATGAAACAGTCTCTATATCAAGTTATCTTAAGTTAAAAGCAGAATTTCACATTTAGATTAATTGTTAATATATTTATTTAAATTGTGTACTTTGTAAGGGATTAGATAGGTCTAGGTCCAGTGCAATATCTTGTCACAGTACTTCTTGTTATTCACCCTGCTGCTGTAATTGTATCTTGATTTAAATTAACATTTCTATATATTGAATGGATGAAATCCAGCTAATTGGTTTTAGTCACATGTTTTAAGAGTATATATGCAATGTAATTGAATGAATTTGTTATTCTGATGAAGTCAATAGCTTAACAGCTGACTTCTTCTACTTCTTCTTCTTTCAGCTGCTCACGTTAGGGGTCGCCACAGCAGATCAACTGTTTCCATTTCTTCCTGTCCTCTGCATCTTAGTCACATGTTTTAAGAGTATATAATGCAATGTAATTGAATTAATTTGTTATTCTGATGAAGTCAATTGCTTAACAGCTGATGGAAGCGCTAAATAAAAGTACATCTTACTGGTTCCATTTGTGCGCCGTATTGTTCATCCACTGTGCATTTATTAGTCTTTTCTGTGTGTTTTGCTTCTTTAAACAATGATAAGCCTCATAGTGCAGTTCTTATACTGAAGCAGTAAAAACAACATCAAAAGCAGAAGCTGCTAGAGACAGCAAATGATGGGATAGACAGAAGACAAGTCACCTTTCAGAATTTTTGATTTTTTTCAGTCATTAATACTAGGAATATAATATTGTCAAACACTGATGTTAGCCAAAGAAAGAATGTGGCCAACTCACAGGGACTAGTTTTGGAGGAGAATAGTCATCTTAATATCACTGTGTTTGTAACATGGAATATTAAGGAGATGGGAAATAAATTTGTATTGAGTGGGTGGTTTGGCATAATGCTTAAGGTCTTCACCTCATAGTCATAAAGCACAGCGCTTGATTCTGACCTCAGATTATTAGCTAGGCTTAAAATGGCCTTTCAGGGAATTTAACTAGTATTCACCTATGAATGTATGAACTCAAAGCCATAATAGATGATCTCATTACACATGGTTTTATATAGCCTTTTTTAAAAATGACAAAATTAAAAGCAGGATTATCACCTTGATTTACAAAATGGTAGACGGGAACATTTTATTTAGTTTTGCTAGCTCTGTAAAGAGGGGTGATAGATGTATATTTAAACATATATACTTTTGTTTAGTAAAATATATCAATGTATATATATATATATATATATATATATATATATATATATATAGGTTCATAGGTTCATAGTTTAGTACTAAGCTAACTGCCCTGCGAGCCATTTTAAGCCTAGCCAATTATCCTTTTTGTGAGACTCAAACCCTCCTGCACCTTGTGTTTGTAAGGCAAACACCTTAGCCATTAAGCCACCCTCCCAACCCTATATATATATATATATATATATATATATATATATATAGTAAAAATAATACTGCATGTACACCTGTTTGCTAGTTAAATGCATAACCTTCTGTCTGCTAGAATATATGTAGAATAATATAGTCAGACACATGCATTTCTGTTTGCTGGCATACATACTTTAAAGGGTTAAACTGTTCTCAGCTAAAAATCAAATCAAAAACAGCATTCATCTGTAAATGTAACATGAGAGTATGTACAGCTTGAGAAAAAGGCTGATAAGGATAACTCCTTAAAAGAAGCATTTGTTGTGTGTGACAGTCTAGTACAAGCTTCAAGGGTTACAGATAAGGAATTCCTGAGACGCAGGTGCAAGGAACGAACCGGATTGGAGGCAAGGACAACTTATTGAACTGTCATGTAATTCACTTTGAAACAAGTACACAAAGTAGCTTAACAACAGACTGTATGACATCAGAGGATATCAAAGTAACAAACTGCAAATTCCAAAGGTATTAAACAGTAGACTGTTCTCATGAACAGGATCCAAATTGCACAAGAAAAAAGTGTATATAAGCACAGTAAAAATGTATGACGTTAGATCTGATTTCTTGTTAGATCTGTGCACTGGAGATCCTTCATGCTGTATGAGAAGTAAATCTAAAGCAGTAAATATAAACTGCACAGTAGTATACATGTCGTCTGTTATATAGACAAGTTATTTTTATAGTACTGCATGAAGTTTAAAAGGTTAATAGACTGCAATGTTTATGTGCACTAACCAGACTTTGTTTTTACAAGGCACTGAAGCAGTGTACTAATTAGACTTTGGTTTCAGCACACAGAAACTGTTCAGACTTTTATTTCTACTAGGCACTAACACAGAGCTGCATTTGATAGCTTGAGTAAGACAAGACTGTCAATCAGTGACAATCATTCATTTTAAATAACTTTTCAAGGGGTGCTATTATTTTGATTCATAGTTCCCTGGAGTGGGTAGTAGAGCATACAAAGAAGAGCAAAATAGGTGTTTGCATTTTGCCTAGGTCAAAACTCGTTGCCACACTCATTCTAGCTGATTTGTATTGGTTAAAACAATGATAATGATGTAATATCCAGGAGAGAGACTGTGGCTACCCTAAAATCTAATATGAGACCAGAGGACCTTATTTTAATAGGTGGTGATTTTAGTACAGCCTGTCAGGATGGAAAGTTATCAGAGCATAATAGATTTACTGAAATGACTAAGAAAATTGACATTGCCTGAAATGGACTTAATAGAATGTTGAAGAATGCTACATTAGGATGCCTAGGATAACACGTATATAGTGCCAAAACACAGCATTACATTTAGAGTTGATATATGGTTTGTTTCCTGGAGTTTATGTCTAAACTGACTGAATAATTAATCACACCATTTTTTTTTCAGATCATGCAATTTTAAAACTCATGGCAGGTCTTACTTCACTAGTCAATTTACCGCCATCTTGGAAATCTGAATCCTTATAGCTCATAAACTAGGTCAGGCTTAAAACTATGAGAGAATGGATTACCTCATTCAAGGGCAATGCAAAGGAAATTATCAGGATTTCCATTACAGTATGGCAGTTTTAAACAAGGGATCAAACATTTTTATAACTCACTTCACAGAACAGGAAAACTTAGGAAACTCACAGACCTAGAGATTCATAAGAAATAGATAAACACATTAGAATCACAGTATAAAAATATGTATGTCAAGGTATCAATGATAATTAATGATATCTAAATTAATGAATCTCAAAAAAACTACAGGAAACTGTTAAATCTAGTCATATTCAGAACAAGTTGGATAGATAGGTCCAGTTTTATTGAACTAAGGGTATTAAATCGCAAAAAATAATCTCAATGTTGTAAGGAGAGACTACAAGATTGGTTATCACAGGACTGAGAGGTCATCAGAGCAAGTTAAATTTGGATCGTATTACTATCAATAAAAGTATGACTTTGGAATATCAAGTTTCTTCTTTGTTTTCTAAACAGGGTAATAAAGAAGACTTTTCAAATGTTTGGCCACTTTCTGTCTACCCTGCATTTCTTACAGTGATTCAGTCTATGTCTCTGTCTCTGTCTGTCCCTCTCTCTCCAAACCTATATCATGGGATGGAATCCTCCTGGCCATAGATGACTTAGCATAACTGTATGATCCTCTACAGTAACACTAAGACATGTGTGACCATGAATGCGATAAATTCGGCAACTTTTCCTCTTACCGGAGACACTAAACAAGGCTGCCTTCTCTTGTCTTTTCTTTTTGTCTTCATGGCATTCACCAATGTAAAATTCTACAGAATAAACATGAACATTTTGGTATTTTTAACCGTCTTAGTTTGCAGAGGAGAGGATCATCTGGCTGTTCAACCCATTGAGAGACCTAGAGACAATCTTAGAAACTATAAGCTTTCTGTCAAAGAACAGTTTATATTTAAATTATTCTAAGACTGAATTGTTTTGTTTTTCCCCAAAAGTATAACAGGTGCTTAGAAATAAGTTAGGGACATAGGTGGGGATTGTTATAAAATACATTTATTTGAGTATCCATCTCTCTTAGGGCATGTCAGAAATTCCTGAACTTGATACTAAACCTATTATCACAGATGTCAGTCAAAGAATTAACTCCTGAAAGAATCTCTTCTGCCATTTGTTAGTAAGATTTGGATGTTCAAGAAATAATCATGCCAAAGGTTCTGTTTCTAATGAGACATCCCCTTCACTGAGTTTATACTCAGTAGGAAACTATTAGGTTCTATTAAAAGTTATTTATCTCTCTATCCAAGGGTGGACTAAGCCCACCAAGTTTTTTTTATTGCATACTGCATGTGAGACCTACCGAGTTTTTTTTTTTCATTACAATACTGCATGCATAGCCTGGCAATGCACTAGGGCCTGTCATCTGGTTCTTGGTGGAAATGTCAATTATAACATTCTCCAGCACGAATTTGAAGAATTTTATTTTCAACAAGGTACAAGACTCTCCCTTAAGGGTTGCAATTATGATTAGAAAGCTTTAGAATAAAGAAAGGGCATACTTATAAATGAGTCATAGTATTAACTCCTAGGTTATGGTCAAACCCACAAATATATATCGGTACTAAAAGTACTATTTGGAACTATTACATTAATAAGGGTTAACATTTTGTAAAAGATGTACAGGTTATGCTTGATTTTACTTTTCACCCTTTCCAGGAACTTAGTCTACTTTAAATTTTTCTAGGAGGATAAAGTAGTCACAATGCCACCGACTATGGTCCTCTCTAATGCTCAACAAAGGAAGAAAATATATAACCACCAGAATAAAGTCCAAGACGGCTGCAACTCAATCCAATATATAAAAATAATCAGTCTTTGAACACTATGCACCATCATAATTTAATGTACACCAGTACAAAGCTAATGTTTTTTCACTCTTGCTTCATTAGGTATGCAACCTGTGAAGCTTCCAAACAATATTTATAATGACACTACTAAACAACTTGATGATATCATTTATCTTCAAATTGATTAAATCTAACAAATTTCAATAACACTTCCATGTAAAATATGTCATAATTACTATCAACCAACTCAGAAACAATGGTAAAATAATCTCTGCAGTGTTTTTAGACATGTCCAAGGCCTTTGATATAGTCTTCCACTCCAAACTATTAAATACACTCGCCAAACTGAACCTCAGCCTCTCTGCACTTCAGTTGTTCTCAAACTATCTACAGGACCACCAACAATCTGTAAAATGGCTTAATGTCCTATCCCCCACTTTCTCATCACACTAGCAGCACCACAAGACTCAGTTCTTGGGCCACTACTCTTCACTATTTTTACAAAACGACCTCCATAGTGCTACCTCACTGGCTTCAACTATCCAATATGCAGATGACACAACACTTATATGCGCCACTAATAACCTGCAACACCTCCATGATATAACCCAAAAATCATTCTCAGATATTGAGCTATGGCTCTCTAACCATCAGCTCATACTTAACCCCAATAAAACAAAACTCATGATCTTCCAACCCACAAAATCCCCACCACCACCTTCTACATCACAGCCAGGTATAATACTAAAATTAATGTCAATTTCACAAACAAAACTACTAGGAGTAATAATAGATAACCTAAGATTTGACTAACATATAGCACAAACAATTATGCAAGTTCACAAAAATGGGTACTCTTTGCAGAAATAAAAAGTATCTAACACCTCTAGGGTTGCCATTGCTAGAACCCATCTTCTATCAACATTTCTGTATGCTTCCCCAGTTCTCACCAACCTTAAAATGACAGATTTAATTAAACTTAAAACATGCTGCAATAAAATAGCTAAATTTGCAACTGACTGTCCACATCATACCCACCACTGTCACTCCTTAAAAAAACTCTCCTGGTTAGAACTCCCACAACTTCCATCCTATAACCAATTAACCTTGGCACAGAAACTTCTATATCAACCTGAAAAAAAATTGTCCTTCTAAATATTCTCCAGCCCCATACCACAAGCCAAAGTCTTTGCTTAACAAATAAAGCTCTATTACAAGTGTCCAAATCCACTAATACAGCAGGGGACTCCCTATTTTCTCATAATGTAGCTACAAGATGGAATTCACTACCTCATCAGAACCAACACAAATACCAACCAATTCAAAAAGATTCTTAAAAATGATCTTAATGACACCTGGCTTTGCCCCTATACTACTCCAGGCCAACGAGTTTTAATAATTCTGATCATACTTTTTCTTCTTCTCTGACCACCTCATAATCTATGCTCTCTCTCTCATGTCTAGATAATCTCTAACTTCATCCTTTTCTATCCAGTTTCCTCCCTACAAACCCTCTGAGAAACTACAGTGTCTAAACTACAATAAGGAATTATATCAGATGATTGTATAATACAAATGTCAGCTAAAATAGCATAGAATGTAATTTCTGGTGTCTTGTATATTTTTTATATAATTTCTTGTATAAGTTTTGTATAATCTCATTATGTGGAACTTTTATCCCTGGGCCTCCACTGAAAATGGGTCTTATCCCAGTCGGACTCTCCTGGTAAACAAATGTAAAATAAATAATTAAAACATTTCATTACACTGGATAAATTCTTTCATCTGACATACAAAAAAAAAACCTTACGAATACTTATGGTATCTATTGCATTAAAAATATTTTCAACTAAAAATTATTATTAATATCTTAGTCCCCTATTCTTCAAAAATGGTTTAAATCAGGCACTAACATTTAAACCTGAATTTTTTTCAGTTTCAAGTTCTAAAAATTCAGCATAGCTCTATAAATTCTGTATAGGTATTTAAATCACCCCTGTGCTGGTTAGGGTAATAAGAAATAACACTTTAAACTTAAAATGATGTTCCTGACCAAAACCCATTAAATGTTTTGCTAAAGTGTTTATAGACATATTCCTGTTGATATCTGAGAATTATTCACAAATACGCTCTCTAAGCATCTTATTTGTTTTTCCTACAAAAAAGCTGAGCATGTTTGGCTTTTCACTAAATATATCAAATCTGTACAGTTACAGTCAGCATATTTTCTAAATGTATAAACTTTGCCTGTTTTATAATGGTCATATTCTGCAGTCTTGTTTAAATATTTATAAAGACTGCAGCTTAGGTAGGGGTAAATGCAACTATTTAACTTAATGTTTCTTGAAAATAGTCATTGTAGCATAATAGACATATCAGTTTTTTGTTTTTATAACTAAATCTTGGAGTAGGTTGAATTATATCCTTTAACTTATTGTCTTCAGTTAGTATATTCCAATTCCTGTGAGTAATTTCATATAAACTCTTAATATCTCTTGACTACTTGAGTGGGATAATACTCTCATTGTGTGTTTTAACTGTTTCTTCTATTTGTATCCAATCAACACTGAAATATGGTTTCACTATTGTCTCTCTTTTATCTAACACAATCTGTTTATTGTATTTTGTCAAATGGTTTGGATCTTTGATTATTTCATATGATTTGTAGTGTTTGTGATCTCTGACAAGGTTAAATGAATTACCATATAAAAGTATACAGATATGCTGACATTTCCACAGTGTAGCAAGACCTTGCTGTTCTATTTTGGAATAGATTTTTTTCTGTCTCTGTTAGGACTTTATCTACATGACTTTTGCTTCGTTATGTCACTACATCTGTGTGATTGTACAACACCTGGTTCTACTGATTCTCATCCACTATTCATGGGTTCATTGCTAGGTACTACGCTATCAGCCCAAGGACCTAAGTAAACCTAGCCAACAAGGTTGCCTGGCTTACGCCACCCAAGAAAGTTAATTTCCTGTGCTCCTGTCAAGCAGAGCCACAGAAGTGATCCCCGTGGTGTATTTCCTATTTCCCATCCGCTCATCAAGATTTTTCTTGAAGAGTGCTAATGAGGAACCTTGCTTGACATAGATGGGTAGCTTGTTCCAGAGTATAGGAAGTCTCTGGGATAGGAATCTATCCCTCCAGCATGTCCTGTTTATTGTGGTGACACAGTTTAGGTCCCTAGACTGTGTATCTTGGAGGGACTGGAATTTCTTTAGGTGTAGCATGTCCAACAGCTCTGGGTTTAACATAGCATTATATGTTAGGCAGATATCTCCTCAGAGTAGGCAATATGCAACAGAGTAAAGCTGGAGTTTTTTGTAGGGCATCTGTTTGAGGCCAATAATCCTCTTTGTGAGGTACTTCTGTGGCCTTTCCAGCTGCTGCAGATGTCTTGGGAGGTACATTCCAAAAAAGGTGTTGTAATCTACAATGGGTCTAATGAGTGCAGAGTAGAGGGGAACAATTACCTCTTTTTTCCTGGATGAGAACCCTTTTGTGATGAGGTATGCCACATAGAAGGATTTCCTGACTACTGTGACAATGTGATTATCAAAGGGGAGACTACTGCCCACCTGAGTCCCAAGGTCTCATCACATATTCGGCATTAAGTAGACTGCCGTTTATGTGGTAGTTCATGGGTACAGAGTTTTTACCAAATAAGGTTATAGTTGTAAACAAATGCCAGAAGGTAAAGCTGTAACAATTGCATTTTATTAAATAACAAAGGTTAGGCACTTTTGTTCAATTAGTTTATGAACTTTATCACAACTACTACTCATTTTATTTTAAATTCTTTTATAACATTATTCAAACTATCATATGTAGAATCAACCATTCACCTACAACATTAAAGCATAGAATTTCAGTATAGCTTTGGTGAACTTAGACTTTTGTTTAGGGTTAGTATACAGTCTCTTAGCCTTTGATATGCTGTTTTGAGGGTGTTATGAGAGCTTTTTGATTTTCACCACAAACAATATTATTGTTGACATTTCTCGCACTTAGTATACCTTGCACTACTTGCTGAACTGCATTCTAAAACACTTCAGCTGCAGAAATGTTGCCAAAGTTCAAGCTTCTTGTATTGCCTTAGGCAGATTTTGTGTTGTGAATCTAGCTATATATCTTACATGGCTGAAATTCTAAATGTTGATATCTTTTTAAATGGAAACCATTATCAACTATGGTTTTGTCCAAAATAGTAACTACTATTGGAAAGTATGATGACATCAATTACATACTTATCAGCATTCTTCTCAGCCTCTTAGCATAAGAAAACTGGACAAACCCTAAATTAATGAGGGGCCAAATGCCTAAAAATGGGGACAGATTTTAAATATTGCTCTTACAAACTTAGAAAATTGTTAGAATAACGTTTTTTATTAGCATGCATTTTCTGAAGGCTATAAAGGTCAAAATTCAAATATATCAATAACCACATAGAAGAGAAGGTTCTGTCCCTCAGTAGGTAACAAAATTCTTTAATTAACAGGCAAAATTAGTGCTTTCATCTTGTGTACAAGACTTCATCAGATGCCCCCATTCAACATTTCATCCTATTTATACTATGCTTAATTACCTCCAGTTAACAATTAAGACAATGAAACAGTTTAATTACTATTAAAACAATGAATAAAAACACTTAAAAACATCCATTAAACCTATAAAGGTGTTGTTACACTTTCCTAAAAAAACACCTTAAATAATTTTATATGTGAATGGTGGTGGTATTATTAAATTTGTGAAGCTCTAAGCATTAGTACAGGTTTGATAGTAATATATTCGTTTAAATCAGGATATATATTAGACTTTAACCTAAGTTGCCATTTAAGTTCTTTGTTTAATAATATATTCTTTATATCTCCCCCCTTGGGTTAACTTTGACAACATCTATGATCCCAAATTTAAAATTGTTAAAAAAGGCACAACTCAATGAGTGTTTATACAGTGCACTGGTCTCTTTCTTAGACTTAATATCATGATGGTGCTCATACATCCTGTCTTTAAAAGCCCTCTCCATTTTCCCTACATAAAATGCAGGGCATCCTCCACATATGGTCAAGTGCACTAACATTTTTGTATTACAGTTACCTCCACAAAACCTTACTCTACTGTTCAATCCATTTTGTATGCATATGCTTTCATCCTTTATAATGTATGGACACTGCTTACAACTTCCACATGAGCTAGTAGCCTTTTTAATATTAAAATTATATACATCAAATTGTTCAAATTCACTTTTAAAATTCTTTTCAGCCCTAAAAGAAAATACAGGCTCCTGTCCTACCACCTCATGTAATACTTTATTTACCTTAAGCATACTCCAATTTGCCTTTATAATGTCCATAAAAGGCCCTGTAAAACCATTAAATTCCATTACACATGCTTTTTGGTATTTCCTATTTTTTCCATGTTTATTGAATTCATCTAAAGGCTTTCCCAAAAGGGCCTTATATCTGGTGCCCCATCATCTATATACTTCCTCCAGAACACCCTGGCCTATGTCCACATGGTATCCCCTGTCCAAAAACATTCCTCTGTGATTTTTAAATTCTCCTTCAAGATCCTTCCTATCTGAGGTAATCCTAGCAATTCACACTGCTTGTCCCTTAATCAAACTTTTTTTCTGAAATATGGGGTGATTACTGGTGTAATGTAAATAACTATTGCACCATGTATTTTTTCTATATATTCTAGACTTGAAACCTTCCTTAGTGTGAAAAATGGTGGTGTCCAAATAATTTATAATTTCTTTTTCCCATATGTAAGTAAATTTGAAAAAGGTAGTGCACCCATTTAGATGTCGCATAAAAGAGTTTACGCTGTCCTCGCCCCCCTCCCACAAAACAAATATATCATCCAAAAATCTTACATACAGACGTATATTGTTTGTGTAGGGACTATTGAATACATAACGATGTTCCCACTCCAACATAACCAGGTTGGTGTAAATGAGGGCACAAGCTGCCCCATTGCTACCCCACTGATTTGCTGGTATTGTTCACCCTGGAAGTGTATATAGTTATGATCAAGCACCACTTCCATAAATTCCAAAATCAGTTGAATTGTGTGACTAGACATAGTGGAAAACTTATTTATGCTATCGCTATAATACTGATGCCCTTCATGTCTCGGGATACTCGTGAACAAGTCTTTAACATCTATGGTAAGAAACCCAAGGTTTTCTTTCCATACCTCCTGTGTTAATTTTAACCAAGAACTTCAACTTTGCAGTAAGGGGAGTTTTAAATACAAATGAGTATGTTACCTATGAAAATTATGAAGTACCAATGCTCAAGGATATGATATACATGTTTGAAAAAAAGTTATTTAAATTGAAATGTATTCAAATTGATAATAGATATTTGCAATGTTGTCACAATTTAGGTATAGTGCCACAGGGGCTTAGAATGTGTAAATACCCGTTTGGGTTAACATAGACCGAAGAAGTAATTAATGATTTTCACTGCTTTTTGATGATTGTGGGTTGGGACCCATTAGTAAATTAATTAAATATAACGAAGTTACATTAAGCAGTTTGACAAGTCAGGAGGAGAAACTGAACTGTGACATCTTGAATGATTTTTCATACTCAGAATATGAGCATCTGTATAAAAAAGTTTTATTTAGTGTCAACAAAAGAATTAGTAATATATTTTTGAAAAAACAAAAGAAGTTGGCCAGAGATAAGAATCAATATGTGGAGAGAAAGGTATATACAGGGCCATATAGAAATGAAAATAACAATAAAAACAAGAAGGGGAATGAGTTCAAACCCACAGTGGAAGTGGTAAAGGAATATCCACAGGTGGAAAGGATTAGTCACACAACACACAGGGGATTGGATGAGTTAGATTCCTTCTCTGAACAAAATTAATGTTTTTTTACAGTGAGAAGGTCAGAGGGACTGGCCAACAAGACTCGACACAACATGGAATCGGGGCAACATCAGGAACACATGACATATGGGGAGAATCAGGGCTGGAAGAAAGTAGGAAGGAAATAGAAGTAGTACCGCTGGTTGATATGGAGGGAATTGTAATTGAATTTAATGGATTTAAAATTTTCAACTACACACCTTTAATACTTAAAAAGGAACACTTTAATATTTTTTCCAAAGGGTTTAAATTCGTGTCCACTAGTTATGGGGATTTAGCTAACATTCTTGTGGATTTCAAACTTTATCTTAGGAAGCTTGATTTGGGGATGCTTTTCAAAAATTCTGGTGAAGTGGAGAACAGTAATGACACAGGTTTAAACAGGAAAAGCATCATTAACCCGCCTCTTCACCTTGTCCTTATGATGTTTGAAAAATGTGTGACTGATGAAATATATGAGGCATACAATAGAAATAGGAACAACATGGGACCCCCTAACTTGGACAGTGTAGAAAAAAATGCTGTTCAAAGATTTGAAGAGTGAATCGGATATACGTATCATGAAATTTGACAAGGGAGGGGAGTAGTATTGTATGGCACAGAAGAATACAACAATGCTATAACTAAAATTCTTTTGGACAGTGACACTTATTCCCCAGTTTCTAAAAATGAGATCACGATAGCCTATGGTAGGATTGATTCCTTATTAGAGGAGTATTTGCTAGAAAATAGAATTGAGGGGAAAAACTTTTATTTATTAACACAAAACAATCCTATTATTCCCAACATCTTCGGGGTGCCCAAGGTACATAAATGTGTTAAAGATCCACCTTTTAGACCAATTGTTTCTGCCAAAGGTTCTAAAACACATCCCCTGGCAGTTTACATTGACTACTGGACAAAAGAAATTGTAGTTAAGATGGATCATTTAATATAGGAGTCATGGGAGTTTCTAAGTAAATTAACACAGGAGGTATGGAAAGAAAACCTTGGGGTTCTTACTATAGATGTTAAAGACTTGTTCACGAGTATTCCGAGACATGAAGGGCATCAGTATTTTAATGATAGCATAAATAAGTTTTCTGCTATGTCTAGTGACAAAATTCAACTGATTTTGGAACTTATGGAAGTGCTGCTTGATCATAACTATATACACTTCCAGGGTGAACAATACCAGCAAATCAGTGGGGTAGCAATGGGGGCAGCTTGTGCCCCCATTTACGTCAACCTGGTTATGTTGGAGTGGGAACATTATTATGTATTCAATAGTCCCTACACAAACAATATACGTCTGTATGTAAGATTTTTGGATGATATATTTGTTTTGTCGTGGGGGGGGGGGGCGAGGAGAGCGTAAACTCTTTTATGCGACATCTAAATGGGTGCACTACCGTTTTCAAATTTACTTACACATGGGAAAAAGAAAGTATAAATTATTTGGACACCACCATTTTTCAGACTAAGTAAGGTTTCAAGTCTAGAATATATAGAAAAAATACATGGTGCAATAGTTATTTACTGTACACCAGTAATCATCCCATGTTTCAGAAAAAAAGTTTGATTAAGGGACAAGCAGTGCGAATTGCTATGATTACCTCAGATAGGAAGGATCTTGAAGGAGAATTTAAAAATCTCAGAGGAATGTTTTTGGACAGGGGATACCATGTGGACATAGCCCAGGGTGTTCTGGAGGAAGTATATAGAGGATGGGGCACCATATATAAGGCCCTTTTGGGAAAGCCTTTAGATGTATTCAATAAACATGGAAAAAGCAGGAAATACCAAAAAGCATGTGTAGTGGAATTTAATGGTTTTACAGGGCCTTTTATGAACATTATAAAGGGAGTGGGGAGCCTTGAATAGCCTACCTGTCCTTGAGGGAAGTGACCTCAGCACAAGAAGCTGTGGTAATTGGTCATTTTGGACCATTTCTAGCTCTTTTGAAGTTCCCTGGTTAAAATCTGCCTCTGGCATTTTTTTGAAGCCATATTGCTCAGACACAGCTCCACGTGGTCCTGTTGAGTCTTCCTGGCTACAGAGAACTGAAAAAAAGCGACTGCTTTCCTGATTAAGTATCCTGCTGTTTTTTATATTTGTTTTACCTTCTACTGCTTACCTAGAGCAAGCTTTAACTGTTTTCATAGTTATTTACTGCATTTTTATTATCTGCACTTAAAAGTACATTTTAGTCAAAATTAGTCTAATTCAAGTCGAAAAGTGTTTGTTTGCTGTTTAATTTAATTGTTTGGCTGCCCACTAAAGTGTGCTAGCCTGCACTACTGACTTATTGCCTTTTCTGCATTTCTGTGTGTTTAATTTAAAAACAAAAAAACAAAAAATATTCCTTGTTTTCCTGCCTCTCCTAAACTAGTTAGACCAGTTTACAGGCCTTGCTGTATCCTGGGCTGTGTTGTAGTTCCTGTGTTGTCCATTGCCTTACTTGGATAAAAGGAAGTTTCTTAGCTCACCAGTGGGAGTGGGGAGCCTTGAATAGCCTACCTGTCCTTGAGGGAAGTGACCTCAGCACAAGAAGCTGTAGTAATTGGTCATTTTGGACCATTTCTAGCTCTTTTGAAGTTCCCTGGTTAAAATCTGCCTCTGGCATTTTTTGAAGCCATATTGCTCAGACACAGCTCCACGTGGTCCTGTTGAGTCTTCCTGGCTACAGAGAACTGAAAAAAAGCGACTGCTTTCCTGATTAAGTATCTTGCTGTTTTTTTTTATATTTGTTTTACCTTCTACTGCTTACCTAGAGCAAGCTTTAACTGTTTTCATAGTTATTTACTGCATTTTTTATTATCTGCACTTAAAAGTACATTTTAGTCGAAATTAGTCTAATTCAAGTCGAAAAGTGTTTGTTTGCTGTTTAATTTAATTGTTTGGCTGCCCACTAAAGTGTGCTAGCCTGTACTACTGACTTATTGCCTTTTCTGCATTTTTGTGTGTTTCTATTTAAAAACAAAAAAAACAAAAACATATTCCTTGTTTTCCTGCCTCTCCTAAACTAGTTAGACCAGTTTACAGGCCTTGCTGTATCCTGGGCTGTGTTGTAGTTCCTGTGTTGTCCATTGCCTTACTTGGATAGAAGGAAGTTTCTTAGCTCACCAGTGGGAGTGGGGAGCCTTGAATAGCCTACCTGTCCTTGAGGGAAGTGACCTCAGCACAAGAAGCTGTAGTAATTGGTCATTTTGGATAATTTCTAGCTCTTTTGAAGTTCCCTGGTTAAAATCTGCCTCTGGCATCTTTTTGAAGCCATATTGCTCAGACACAGCTCCACGTGGTCCTGTTGAGTCTTCCTGGCTACAGAGAACTGAAAAACTGCTTTCCTGATTAAGTATCCTGCTGTTTTTATATTTGTTTTACCTTCACTGCTTACCTAGAGCAAGCTTTAACTGTTTTCATAGTTATTTACTGCATTTTATTATCTGCACTTAAAAGTACATTTTAGTCGAAATTAGTCTAATTCAAGTCGAAAAGTGTTTGTTTGCTGTTTAATTTAATTGTTTGGCTGCCCACTAAAGTGTGCTAGCCTGTACTACTGACTTATTGCCTTTTCTGCATTTAGCGCGGAGTTGCCACTAGAGCACCATCGGGCAGCGCCGGTTAAACAAGGTTAAAGTATTTCTGGCTCCGTAAAGTCTGCTCTTCATTTTTTCCCTTAGAACTGCTCTACTTGTAATCTAAACAGTCTATTCTCTATCTATAATGCTCAGCACTTGTTCCTAAAGCATTTTTTAGTCAGGTAAAGCACTTCTATATTATACAAAGTACTTCACTAGCTTAAAACCCCCTTGAGTACCACTTCCCTATAGGTCCTTTCTGACTCAGTTACACAGCAAACTTTTTCATTTCTTCTAGCATGTCAAAGGGTCAGTTGCTAGCGTCCTCTCCTGCTCAGCTGGTGAATCTGGGAATATTGAGGCAATGTTACAATTGCCTCATGTACACAGACAACCCTCTCCTCCTCCCACAAAACACAAATACATGCGAGAGATGCAACTATATAGCCAAACTGGAGGCTGAGCTCTCTCAACTCAGGACTGGCAAAACCAGACAGGAGGAGAAGGTAACCACAAACACCATAAACCCAGTCTCACATAGAACTATCACAACTACAAATCAAACACATAAACACACAAAACATACTGGAGGCACTGATCAAAATCTACCAAAACAGCAGAGGCCTCCAAAGCAGACACCCAAACAACTGCCACCTCATGACATAACACAAGCAACACATAGATCACAAAGTCAGTGTGCAAATCAGTCACAGCCCTTAAGGCCAAACACAATGCCAGACACACTTGTCATAGGTGACTCCATAGTCAGACACACTGACGTCCCACTCACCAGACTGAACAAGGAGAGGGTCACAGTAAGCTGCCTGTCGGGCACTAGAATCTGCCACATAACACAAGCACTCAGGTCACTCCACAGCAAGTACAAGTATGACTCAGTCATTGTCCATGCTGGTGTGAATGACCTGAGACGTACCTCCCTGGACTACATGAAAAGAGACATAAAGGAGCTCTCAGATTATGTAGCCCAGGCTGGTATGACCCTGACCCTGAGCAGTATCCTACCTTCACCAAGAATGATGCCACAATACAGAGACAAAATAATCAGTTTTAATAATTGGCTTAATTTCTGGTGTCATTCTAAGGGGATCCAATGTCTGTCTGCCTGGAATGACATGCTTGACAAGCCACGCTGCTTCACAAGGGATGGCTTGCACCTGTCACCCCTGGGTTTCCGGATATTGGCAAAGGCTCTTGCCACCCCATAGTGCCTTTTTAGACAAGGCTCAAATTCTAAACCCACCGCCCTAGAAAACAATAATGGAAAAAAACTAAGGGTAATGCTGCTCAATGCCAGAAGTCTAAATCTCAAGATGCATGCCCTAGAAGCCCTCCTCAGTATGGAGAACATCGATGTCTGTGCTGTGACTGAAACCTGATTCAAGGCTCCTGAGAGCACCCCGGCACTATCAGGATTTACCTCATATCATGCCCGCCCCAAAACCCGGACTGCACAAAAGGAGGGTGTATCCATATTCATCAAGGATACCCACACCTCCAGGCTGGTGGCAACTCACAAAGCATCAGAGACCATTCAAGTGCAATTAACCATAGGCAAAACTGCTCTACAGTTTGTAGCATGTTACAGGCCACCCTCTCAAACTCAGGAACCCCACACAGCCTTCCTGAAGACACTGGAGAGTATAAATGTCTCTCCAAACACCATCATATTGGGTGACTTCAACTACCCAAACATAGACTGGGAACATTACTCAAGCCCCAATGCCCTAGCCCAAAGGTTCCTGGAGTTCATAAACTCAAATGCTATGGAACAACTTGTCACCATTCCCACAAGAGGTGAAAATATACTAGACCTGATCATCACAAACATGGGGACAAAATGCTCCACACCGGAAGTATATCCCTCATTGGTGAGATCAGACCATAAACTAATCTCACTGGAGATCCACATCCCACCCCCAACAAAAAAGACCACAGTGAAGAACTTCTCAAAAGCCAACTTCACACTTCTTAAGACTGGTGTGGTATCTTTCAAGGCCCCTGAGCCATTGGAAACCACAACCCATGCTGCTGAATCCCTTACAAATGCTTTCTACGAGCACCTCCAGGATTGCATGGATCAAGCAATCCCAAATAAAATCAAGACCCTTTCCACCAAAGGCAAGCGCCTGATCTGGTGGACCCCAGCCATAAACAAACTTTACAACAAGAGGAAAAAGCTACTACAAGATAGAGCAAAATCCCTAAAAGGGAAGACATCTCTGATCAATACTAGTAAAAAAACTACGATCACTCATAAAATCATCCAAGGCCAACTTTGAGAGAAAAATCGCCAAGGACTCAAAAGACAATCATAAGGCCTTCTTTAGCTATGTTAGAAATCTGGGTGGAAACTCCCAGATATGCTCAGAATTAGTCCAAAATAATACAAAAATCACTGAATCCACAGACATTGCAAACATACTGGCAGACAGGTTCAGTGAAAATTTCTCCCCTCCCCTCCCTCCCCCCCAAAAGGAGAAATATCTATCCCAGCAGAGTGTAGCCTCCCAATCATCTCAAATGCCCAGGTGAGAGCTGCTGTCTCTAAAGCTAAAAACACAGCATCAATGGGACCAGATGGTGTCCCCGGCTGTGTGCTACACAAACTCAATGAGGAACTAAACCCACACATAAGGCTGCTGTTTAATCTTAGCCTTACCACAGGATACATACCTAAAGAGTGGCGTACGGCAACTGTGGTCCCACTCCACAAAGGCGGTGCTTCTACGGACCCTGGTAATTACCGCCCCATAAGCTTAACAAGCCTGGTCTGCAAAGCTATGGAGAGGATCATAATGGAACTCATAAATAAAGACATAGGGGACCTACAGACATTGGATCCTACCCAATTCGGCTTTGTCAAGGGCAGATCATGCCTCTTGAACTTGGTCGACTTTTGAAACAGTCACCAAGGCCATTGATGAGGGTATGGCAGTTCACACAGCCTACCTTGACCTTGCAAAAGCTTTCGACACAATACCCCACTCGGGTATCATAGAAAAGCTCACCAGCTTAAATGTAAACCCATATGTCACAAGATGTGTTGCAAACTGGCTCAAGGACAGAACCCACAGGGTTAGAGTTGCTGGTGCCATGTCAGACTCCAAGCCGGTCACAAGCGGTGTCCCACAGGGCTCAGTCCTGGGCCCCCTCTTGTTCGGCATCTACTTTTCAGAAGTGCAGGCAAACACAGGAGGATTGTGGCTGACAAAGTTTGCAGATGACTGCAAACTGGGCGCCATAGTTGAAAATCCATCAGACACAGATATCCTTCAGAGAGGTCTCATAGAAACGGATAACTGGTGCCAGAGCCATGGCCTTAAGCTAAACGCCAAAAAAATGTATAGTCATACCCTTTGGTAAAAACAAGGTAACCCCAAGTTACCACATAGGTGGCAGTCCATTAAGCACAGAAGAGGTTATCAGGGACCTGGGGACCCAAGTTGACAGTAACCTTTCTTTTGACACTCACATTGCCAAAGTGGTTAGGAGGACTTTCTACATTGCCCACCTGATTATGAAGGGATTCACATCCAGATCAAGGGAGGTCATTGTTCCCCTGTACTCTTCACTTATCAGACCAATGATCGAGTACAATACCCCATTCGGAATGTATCTTACCCGACACCTGCAGCAATTGGAAAGACCCCAAAAGTTCCTCACCAAAAGGATAAAGGGGCTCAAAAATATGCCATATGCTGCCCGACTGAAGAAACTCCAGCTCTATTCAGTCGCATACCGTCTGCTCAGAGGTGACCTGTGCCCGACATACAAGGCCATGTCCAACCCGGAATTAATGGACATGCTCCACCTCAAAAAATCCAAATCCACCAGAGCCACAAGAGCAAGAGACTTAAACCTCAACATGGATATAAATAGGACGTGCTGGAGGGACAGATTCATCACCCAGAGATTCCCTATGCTGTGGAACAGAATCCCGGTCCATGTGAGACAGAGCACCTCACTGGCTCTGTTCAAGAGGAATCTTGACGAGTGGATGGGAGATCGTAGGTTTACCCCGGGGATCATCTCTGTATCACTGCTGGACAGAGGCACAGCAAACTAATGGGTATAGTATTCTTCAACCTAAGGGGTGGTGAAAGCCACACAACTCTGGCTAGGCTTATAAATGCCCTAGAGCAGATAGCCTAGTATGAACCTATGAACCTATGAAACTGGAGTGTGCTTAAGGTAAATAAAGAATTACATGCGATGGTAGGACAGGAGCCTGTATTTTCTTTTAGGACTGGAAAGAATTTTAAAAGTGAATTTGAACAATTTGATGTATCTAATTTTAATATTAAAAAGACTACTAGCTCATGTGGAAGTTGTAAGCAGTGTCCATACATTATAAAGGATGAAAGCATATGCATACAAAATTGATTGAACAGTAGAGTAAGGTTTTGTGGAGGTAATTGTAATACAAAAATGTTAGTGTACTTGGCCATATTTGGAGGATGCCATGCATTTTATGTAGGGAAAATGGAGAGGGCTTTTAAGGACAGGATGTATGAGCACCTCCATGATATTAAGTCTAAGAAAGAGACCAGTGCACTATATAAACACTCATTGAGTTGTGCCTTTAACGGTTTTACATTTGGGATCATAGATGTTGTCAAAGTTAACCCGAGGGGGGGAGATATAAAGAATATATTATTAAACAAAGAACTTAAATGGCAACTTAGGTTACAGTCTAATATATATCCTGGTTTAAACGAATATATTACTATCAAACCTGTATTAATGCTTAGAGTTTCACAAATTTAATAATACCACCAACATTCATATATAAAATTATTTAAGGTGGTTTTTAGGAAAGTGTAACACCTTTATAGGTTTAATGGATGTTTTTAAGTGTTTTTATTAATTGTTTTAATAGTAATTAAACTGTTTCATTGTCTTAATTGTTAATTGGGGGTAATTAAGCATAGTATAAATAGGATGAAATGTTGAATGGAGGCATTTGATGAAGTCTTGTACACAAGATGAAAGCGCTAATTTTGCCTGTTAATTAAATAATTTTGTTACCCACTGAGGGACTGGACCTTCTCTTCTATGTGGTTATTGAGTTTTTACAGTTAATATCGTGGAAAACTCAAATATATGCCATTATTTTGTGACTTCAGTCCTCAGTGATTTGTCAAAAAAACACAAACTTTATTAGGAACAGACTAAAAATAAGAGGCAAAAATCTGGACATTCTGTGAAAATCTGGACATTTGAGAGGTCTTATGAGAACAGACTGGAAGATTGTCCTCAAAAACCCACGTATATCTGTTTTTGATAATAATCATGATTTCTGTTATTGTTATTGCTTTTAACATCTGCATTCATAAACACATACCGGTAAAACACAAATGTATGAGCAACTTTAAAGCGGTAACAGCACTACTTAATGAAAATCTGACAGTACATGCTACTTATTTTCCTAATGCTGAGGTATTTGACGCTATTCTACATAAGGGAATAAATAACAAATTTTGCGTCAATTAATAAGTAATTTAATGTATAAAATATCGACTAAATACAAGATCCCAGCAATTCAAGGTAGGGTGCTTCTGGGCTATTCAAATTGTGCTTACCAGTGGTGGCCCAAAGGGACATATACTGGACCATTTCTCTTTTGTACTATTCTTCTCAAATATAAAAATGAGAAATGAGCTCTAGAAAAACACACAAACTGATAACTACACAGTGGATAGCAATAATTACTTAAACAAAAGATGCTAAAGTTCTCCAAGATGGTCTCCAAAATACACACAGGGGAAGGTGGTACAGAACTGAATAGTCTAAACAAAGATGGGATGAAGATCACTGAAGAGTGGGAGAAATCAAAGGCAGTGAATAAACATTTTGCTTCAGTGTTTATAAAGGAAAGCATGGGGATAGTGCCATGTGGGGAGGGAAAAATGTTAGGATGGGGAAAACAGTGAAGGGACACCAAAGTAAGCAGGAAGGAGGTTAATTGGAATTGGCTATCCTAAAGTAGATTAAAGTACAAGGCCAAGATGGGTTGTCTGTCAGAGTCCTCAGAAATCTGACCAGTGTATTGGCATCACTGCCAAGTGCATATTTGCTAGAGGAGTGGAATATAATTGTCGTACTGTTGTACAAAGGGAGGGGGCAGAAGGGTAGATGACATCCAGGGCATTAGAGATCTGTTACTTTAGCATCATTGACAGGGGAAAAAGTGGATGGAATCATGATGGGAGGGCTAGTAGCATTTCTGGTGGACAGCAATCTCAAGGACAACAACCAAATGGGGCTCATGGTCAGATGGAGCTGCCACTCAAACATGAGCAATTTTATCCATGGTTGCCTGGGACGTTGCCAGGGAAGTACTATTAAATTTAGCACCTGGGTTTTGTCAGGGCCTTCAACTTGAGTCCACAAAGAATGCACAAAGGAAAAGAGAAGGCACTGAGGTTAAACCAAGACTGTGGAAGTGGCTAGCTGCTTGGTTGAGTGGTAAAACACAGAGGGTTGTGGTGAGTGGGATGATGTTGGGAATTTAGAAAGTAACAATTGGAATACCTAAAGAGCTATTCCTGTGCCCAGTACTCTTCAGTTAATTTCTCTCAGACATATCTGAGAGAATAGAGAACCAAATCTTCATTGGTGTTAATGACACAAAAATACATGCAGCAGTGCATGATGGGGGAGGAGTCTAGCAAAAGATCTGTAAAGGCTGAACACGTGATCTAAAAGCTGGCATTTGAGGTTTAATGCAAAGTACTGCACCTACACCACAATGACCCTAGTGTGGCATGCCAATGGGGAAGTGGATGTAATAGCAAAAGAACCAAAAAAGGATGCAGGGATGTTGATCACACCTGGACTAAACCACTTAAAAGAGATTGAGAGGGTAGTGTGAGCAGCAAAAAAAAAAAAATACTGGGATGTATTCTCAGGGGACAAATTCCAGAATCAAAGAGAAAATGCTTCCACTCTACAAGGCCTTGGCCAGACCACATTTGAATATTGCATGCAGCTCGGGAGGGAATGTAACAGAAATACATCAGGCCTCTGGAAGAAATCCAGAAGAAAGCTGACAGAAAGATCCATGGGGTGGAGGGGAAAATATGACAAGAAGCTAGAGAATCTAGATCTGTTCTTACCTGAGACTAGAAGAAACTGTAGAACATGATGTTGGTACATAAGATTATGTTAGGGAGATGTGAAGGGATCATTCTGAATGGGAAAAACAGAGAGAGAGAGAGAGAGAGAGAGAGAGAGAGAGAGAGAGAGAGAGAGAGAGAGAGAGAGAGAGAGAGAGAGAGAGAGAGAGAGAGATAGAGATAGAGAGAGAGAGAGAGAGAGAGAGAGAGAGATATATATATATATATATATATATATATATATATAGAGAGAGAGAGAGAGAGAGAGAGAGAGAGAGAGAGAGAGAGAGAGAGAGAGAGAGAGAGAGAGAGAGAGAGAGAGAGAGAGAGAGAGAGAGATAGATAGAGAGAGAGAGAGAGAGAGAGAGAGAGAGAGAGAGAGAGAGAGAGTTGCCAAAGTGGTTAGGAAGACCTTCTACATTGCCCACCTGATCATGAAGGGATTCACATCCAGATCAGGAGAGGTCATTGTACCCCTGTACTCTTCACTTATCAGACCAATGATTGAGTACAATGCCCCATTCGGAATGTACCTTACCCGACACCTGCAGCAGTTGGAAAGACCCCAAAAGTTCCTCACCAAAAGGATAAAGGGGCTCAAACATATGTCATACGCTGCCCGACTGAAGAAACTACAGCTCTATTCAGTCGCATACCGTCTGCTCAGAGGTGATCTGTGCCTGACATACAAGGCCATGTCCAACCCGGAATTAATGGACATGCTCCACCTCAAAAATCCAAATCCACCAGAGCCACGAGAGCAAGAGACTTAAACCTCAACACGGATATAAATAGGACGTGCTGGAGGGACAGATTCATCACCCAGAGACTCCCTACACTATGGAACAGAATCCCAGTCCATGTGAGGCAGAGCCCCTCACTGACTCTGTTCAAGAGAAATCTTGACGAGTGGATGGGAGATCGAGGTTTACCTGGGAATCATCTCTGTGTCACTGCTGGACAGAGGCACAGCAAACTAATGGGTATAGTATTCTCATCCTAAGGGGTGGTGAAAGCCACACACACTCTGGCTAGGCTTATAAATGCCCTAGGGCAGATAGCCTAGTATGAACCTATGAACCTATGAGAGATAGAGAGAGAGAGAGAGAGAGAGAGACAGAGAGAGGGAGAGAGGGAGAGAAGGAGGTGTCACAAGTTATAAGAACTAATTACTCCCTGGGTATCTGAAAGTTTGTTTTCAAAGAAAGGGTGGTGGATCCATGCAACAGACTACTGGAATGGATGGTGTAGAAGGAATCCACAAAGCCATTCAAAGTGCATGGTGCAGGTGGAAAAATGGTAAGGGAAAAGGTAGAATGGTAAGGCATTTAAAATGGCAGATTAGATAGGATTATTGTCTCCTTCTGCCATTTAGCAACTGCAATGTAAATGTAATATTACGCCTGGTGTAGTAGTAATGATCTAACCTGTAATGCCAGCAAGTATAGCATTATGAAATTGATAAAGATGGATGTAAATTATGATCACAAAAAATATCAGCAAATCAATAAAAAATATACCATCATTAAAGGTGAGGAATAATGATATGCAGCCGTTTAAACTTTGACTTGCTTGTATCTAATATAGTCAAAAAATAATATTGTGTAATCTAGTCCCAAAGGTCATGTCTAGTAATTCAAGGGATATCATTGTACTAGTTCTTACCTCATCTGACTCATGTTTTTTAGCTGACTCATGCTTTATAGCCTTCGTGTTGCCTTCAAATGAGCCACCTGAAGCATCTTGAAAAAGGTATAGTGATTCCTTACTTCAAAAATCCAAAGACTAGAAAACAAGAGCTATGGAAAATGAAAGTTATGTAATCACCATGATAGATCTGTGTTGTCTGTCTCTGTCTTGTTAATCCTGTGGGACTTTAGATCCAACTCCAATCTGACACTGGCTGATTCTAAAGCCTTTAGCTTGTCTTGGCTCTGCTTCCTTTACCCACAACTCCCTGATCCTCCATCAGATCCACAGACTGAGTTTGCCTCATGAGAAAAAATATAATGATACAACATCTCAAACTATTGCCCCATCTCCTCCACAGATGTCAGGAACCAAACCCCAGGGGAAGTGTGAGACTTTAGGCAAGCAGAATGAAAAACTCTCTACTATCCAGTCATCACAAAGGAAAAAATCGCCAAATCAACAAGAAGGTCAGGGAGAGGGGTGAGGTTGAACCAGATGGAGACAGCATGGATCTGTCATTATGGTGAGTACATAACTTTCATATCTGATGCTGTCTGCTCCATCTGGATTCAACCTGTGGGACAGAGTCCCCAACCACAGCTCCTCAGGAGGAGCTAAGGAAGGATATTCCGCAACACAGTAGAACCAAAAGAAGTCTTGGACCTGGATTGAATGTCCAGCTTATAATGTGACATAAAGGTATGATGGCCCAACCAGGTAGCAGCAGTGCAGATATCATCCAATGGTACTTTCAAAAGAAAAGCTGTAGAAGTAGCTTAAGCCCTGGCTGAGTGACCTTTAGGCTTTTGTGGAAGAATCTTACCTTTCAGAAAAAATGCAAACAAAATATAGTCTAACGACCACTTGGACAAAGTTACTAGAAACAGGTGAGCCCAGTCTGGATTTTGAGAAAGAGAGTAACAACTGGCTAGATTTTCTGAAAGATTTGGTACAGTCAAGATAAAATCATAATTGCCTCTGCACATCCAAAGAATGCAAACTTATTCACCTTTGTTAGAAACACTGGTGAAGATAAATGGAACTGTGAAAGTTATTCTCAGAAGCTACTTTAGGTAAAAAGGAAGGGTTCATATTAAGATAAACCATGTCCTTATAAAAAAGTAAATAAGGAGGCGAAGACTCAAGTGCTTGGAATTCTGCAACCATTTTAGCCAAGGTGATTGCCACCAAAACCAAAAATTTCCAAGACAAAAGCTTCAACTCTGACAAAGCTGAAGGTTCAAATGGGGGTGGGGTAGTCATAACCTGCAAATCAAAGGACAGATCCCAAGGAGGAAATAGATCCCTTACTGGAGAATGAAGAAGAAAAGTAATTTTCAGAAAAGTCTTGGAAATCTTGAGAGAGGCCAAGTGCATATTATCTAATAATACAAACATTGGAAATGGCTGCTAACTGAACCTTGAAAGTAGAGAAACTAGACCCTGAACTGAATATCTCAGCTAGGAAATCCAAAACTGACATCAAGGTTGGGATTCCTGGCCATCAAGGGACCTGAAGGAACCATGCAGTCAACTTGAAGGACTGGAGATTGGGGGTATCCAGCCCAGCTGGATGAGAGCTAAGATCCAGAATGGGATCCAGCACCCAAGAGGTGTGTTTCAGAAGAAGCCACAGGAAGGGAAACCACACCTGGCAAGGCCAAAAGGATCACAGAGGTTCTGCAATGGACTGCCTTCTGATGGAACTTCACTATGAGGTGAACTGGGGTTAATCATAAAGGAGACCTGGAGGCCAGGCAAACATCAGAGAATCCCTGAGTTCTTATTCAGTAGAGGTAATGAGGGCAAAATAGCTGTCATACTTGTTGGATAGGGATGCAACACTGAGTGCTCCAGAGCTGAAAAATCTGAACTGCCACTGCCAGATTCAGGGACCACCTGTGGTGCAATACATTGCTCCTGATATGACCATCAGGTAGAATAAATGGAGTTCCCTGGGATATGCATTGCCACTAGAAACCATTGAGAGCAGATTGCCCACTGTCAGACCCTCATGGCCTCCTGACAAAGAGGGTAAGAATGTGTTCCCCCTGTTTGTTGAGGTAACAGACAACCAACATGTTGTCTGTCTTTACCACAATCACACCTATGGGAAGAACATCCTGAAAAGCCTGCAACACTAGGAGGACTACTTTCATCTCCAGAACATCAATGTGAATGTGAGCCTCTTGGGGAAGTCCAGAACCCTTGAACAATCCACCCTCCAAAATGTGTGCCCACCCCAGGAGGGAGTCGTCTGTGGTGATTATGGCTGAAGGAGTGGGCTAAAGGAGAGGGAATTACAGATGGTTCATATGTAGAACTAATGGAGATTGTAACCACCACTAAATCTGCTCATGACACACTCTTATCAGTTGTACTGGGAAATCCAGTGGATGCATAAGAAAGGACCACTGCACAGCTATTGTCCATTGCAGGGCCCGCATGTGATGCCTGGCTAATGGGACTAGTCTATCAGTGCTGCCATATTATCCAAAAGCCTTAGGAGTTTATGAACTAGGATTTTGGGAATTGCAAGCCCTGACAGGACCTGAGCTCGGAGACTGAAAACTCTGGAGCTTGGGAGCCTGGCAATCCAATGGATCATGTCCAGATGACATCCTATGAACTCTAAGACTGGTAATTGCTCAAGGTTTGATTTGGGGTAATTGACCATGATTCCAAAAAACCAAAAGATGAGCCAGAAAACCATGAGACAGTAAAATATATTTATTCAATGAAAAAACAAACCAGTTTCGGCTGGTATACACCACAGCCTTCCTCAGTGTAACTGATATACATTGAAAGTAATCCTTTTATAGAAAGTAATTAAATTAAATCAAACCTGTGATTGGGTAATCAAAATTGTTCATTTAAACCAGGTGGTAATAAACCCCCCAGTTTAACAATCCACTTTTTTTCTTCAGAATCAAGAATGGAATGCCATCCTGCTTTGTTGGATTTATTTCCTTTAATAATGCCAATGACCATAAAAATAAACTTGGCAGATGGATGTTTTATAAAGTGTTTAAATAAAGCACTACTTAGATTTTTATTTCTTATATCACTAGTAGGTTTAGAAATTCCCAGTCTGAATGGACATGAGGTTTGACCTATGTAAAAGGCACCACAGCTGCATGTAGATAAATAAATCAGCCATTCTCTGCTGCAATTGGCAAAGAAATTAATGTCGTAGACTGTGCCACAGTTCTTACTTGTGAATTGTTTAGACTTAAAAATCTTATTGCAATGGGTGCAATGACCACATGGGTAACAACCTGTGAGCACCTCCCCTGTTAGTGTAGTTTGTACATCATAAGAAGAGACTCTAGAATGTGAATGTTTATAATGGTTGAAATATGAAGCTAAATTTCTGCCCTTACGAAATGAAAAGTAACATCTGTCTGGTAAAACCTTATTGAGGTTGTGATCACTTTGTAGGATATTCCAGTGCCTTTGTATACTGTTGATTAATAAATCAGAATTCCTACCATAAGTAGTCACTAACCTAATGGGTGATGTTCTCTGCTGCTCGTGTTGTTTATAATCCAAAAGTTCTTCTCTATTGAGTGTGTTGGCCCAATTACTGGCCTGTAAGACATGTCCCATCTGATAACCCCTATCCCTAAATCTGCGGGTTAGATCCTGTCTGTATAGCTGAAAAGTGAATCATGAGAACAAATGCGTCTCATTCTGATTTACTGAGATTTGGGGATATTTCTTGCTATATGGGGCGGATGAAAGCTAGATGCATGGAGGAGGGTATTATATTGGGGATACTTCCGGAAAACTTCACTACACAATGTATGATCTAATTTCCTAGAAACAGTAACATCCAGAAACGTGATAGTATTGAGATCAAAGTTAACCATGAAGTGTAAACCCCATTTGTTTCCATTTAAATGTTCAATAAATTCAAACAGATATTCTGTATCCGACCTCCATACCATCCGGTAATCATCCAAATAGCGCCTCCATATGTCAATTTCTGTTAGATATAAATTATGACCTGCACTGTAAATGAGCTGTTCCTCAGTAAAGGCCATAAAAAGGTCAGCATAGATTGGGGCAAAGGATGCCCCCATAGCTGTGCCCTTAGTTTGCCAGTAACAGGTATCTTGATAGAAAAATACATTATAGGTTAGCACATGCTCTGTCAGACCTAATAGAAATTAATTAAATGCTGGTTGATACAAATTTGATTTATTCAACCAGTATGCAAGGACCTCTAAACCAGCAGCATGAGGGATATTAGTATAGAGAGCACTAACATCTAGAGTACACATCAGCCATTCAGGTTCAAGTTGGGTATCTGAGATGATTTTGAGAAACTCAGTGGCATCTTGTATGCGTGACCTGACCCACCCCAATAAAGGTTTAAGTTGCTGGGTAAGAAATAATGACAATGGTTCAGTAATAGAGCCTCTTCCAGATACAATTGGTCTTCCCGGTGGATTGACAGGGTCCTTGTGTATTTTTAGCAAAAAATAAATGTATTGACTCATAGGATCTTTGATAGTAAGATGCTACATAACTTTATCATTAATGATGCCATTTTGCTTGGCTGACAAAAGGAATTCATCTATCTGTTTTTTAAACTTAAAGGTGGGATCCAAAGGCATCTCCAAATAGTACCGCCTATCATGAAGTTGTCTTTTGGCTTCAGCATCGTATTGGAGCCAATTCATTACCACTACGGCCCCACCTTTATCAGCAAAAAGAATAACAATATCCTTATTGTTTTGTAATTCAGATAGTGCTTCCCTTTCGATCTTTGAGAGGTTGTTCCATTTGTAAGTCATCTCACCAGTATGATAATGTAAATCTTTGAGAACACTACTTTGAAACTGATGACCTGTCGGATTCATGGGCGGCATATAACTAGATTTATGATAAGTAAATTCTCTTTCAACACCCAAATCAGTAGAGTCCTGAAAATGCAACCTAAGGTTAATAAGTCTACAAAAAGCCATAACATCTTGTGCCAAAAAATCTTCAGTAACCAAAAAGCCAGGAATACAATTTAAACCTTTAATCAAAAGTTCAATTTGTGTGGTGGTCAAAGTCACATCAGATATATTCAAAACATTGTCATTTGGAGTTATTTTTGAATTATCAATTTCAGTAGACAATCTATGTTGTTTATTTCTGGCATGTTTTCTGCCTGCTCTCTTGTATTTGGGCCTAAAGGGGCTGAACTATATGCCCTCTTCGGGGTTGGTGAGTCTGGTGTGTGCTGCATGTCTGTATCCATATATGAGGACAAGTCATCAGTAGATGACCATGTGTCAATAGGTCGCTTTTTCAAAATAGACCTTGGTCGTTTTCTTTTAGGAGTTCGAGTTTGAACTTGTTGAAATCTGATCTGTTTGCTGATACTGAAAGGGTTACCAAGCTGATAATCTGTTTGGTCCCTTTGAATTTTTTTAATCTTCCTTGTTTTTAACTGTTCTTCAAGGCCAGATAGGTCCTTGGCAAGTTTGTTAATATTACTAATGAAAAAAGGCTGCCCCTCATGTGTCTGTGCTTCAGAACATAACTTAGTAACTTCTACAATCTGTCAATCAATGACTCTATCATAAAATTTGGCAAGGGCTTCAACGAAGCCCATAGTGGCTTGTTGTTGGATGTCCGCCCATTGTTTATTCAACTCATCATCAGCCTCATTGACTAATGGTTGTGTTTTCATCTGTAATCCCCTTGGTGTGATCCCCTTAGCCATATATGATTTAAAAAGTTTTGAATGCCAGACATGGGATCTGAGGGACCTCATACTCTTCTGTAGTTTATCAAAACATAAACCACAGCTTGATTCCAGACCTAAAGTAGCCCCATTTGAAATATTGTCATTTGCAGTACCCAGTCCAAAGACACCCAAGTCTTCCCTGTCAGCTGACAATCCCTTGAATATTTTGGTTAGTTCCATTTTGAACCAAAGATTAAATGAAAGATGTATTGTTAATAATGGATAACAACCAT
Source organism: Protopterus annectens (assembly GCF_019279795.1). Classification (NCBI taxonomy): domain Eukaryota; kingdom Metazoa; phylum Chordata; order Ceratodontiformes; family Protopteridae; genus Protopterus; species Protopterus annectens. The sequence continues at coordinate 351,596,946 of NC_056746.1, read as the reverse complement.
AAAAGTTGGTTTGAGAATCCTAGGACCCTTATTATGAATCCACTTAATAAATCCTTCTAATATCCAGGTATCCAAATTTTGATGGCAATTTTAGCCCTTGCCAAATATAATGGCAATGCTAAGCCGTATTGTTCCAATTAGTACCAAGTTCTTATATTTATAATAGTATGAACAATAGTAGCCCATATACTGTTCTTGAACCAAATATTATGTGGCCCACTTTATGATATTCAAGACAATGCTACGTCCATTCCACGTCAAGCTGCCATGCATATAGCTAGCCTCTGAATCATATAGTACAATGTTGGTCTAAATGTTAACCCAATGTACAGAAAAAATCTGTTCATCAGTATCAAAGATACCTTGATCAATCAACCCTGGGATCAAATGGAAATCAGAAGACAGGGCACATCACAAACAGTAATAGATAGCACCCATCCCAGACCTAGCATTCAATACTATAAAAAGAAAAAAATGAAAAAATTAAGCTGTTTATGGTTTGGGGGACATCCAACAAAATAGAAATATCCACTGCCAGTATCCACTTAATTGAATATCAAAAATATGTTCTTGTCATCAATGGAAATCTTAGACATGAGCCCCATGGATTTAGTACTTGCCTGTATCTAAAGGAGGGGGGGACAGTCAATATATATATATATATATATATATATATATATATATATATATATATGTACTATTATTATCACACTGACATATTGTTATATAAAAAAGGATATTGTGTGTAATAATAAATAGTCTAACACTTAAGTACCCAGATATATAAGGGATACACAGACCCCTAACCTACTATCTAGCAATATATTGAACTGGCTAACAAGAAATAGTTATCATATATATGTAAGCCCATAAAGTCAATACATTAGTTATAAACAATGTTAATATAATGATATAGATATCAAATTCTGGACAAATATTGTTTGAAAATGCTGCAATCATAACATTTATTTGGCTACATTAATTTCTGTCTTGTTAAATGTCCAAGAGATGAAAAACTAATAATACTTTAACAAGGAAGATCACAAATGGGTCAAACAGACCCTTGTGTTTCACAAAATGAACCTTCCAACAGATCCCTGGTATAATAAAGTTAGGAAATAAAACAGCCACACATATATATGACCAAGAGAAAGCTCCGTTCTTTAACCTAGTATTAGTCGCAATGTTAAAATGGCGACCCAAAAAGCCAAAAAACAGTTATAAAAAGAAAATAGTTGTAAACTCCTAATATATTTAACCAAAAGTACACTTTGTTAATGCCCTAAATAAATTATTCATTGCATTTATGTCTGCCCATAAAATCTTAAATATCCTATGATCCAAAAGACCCGGAAAATGTTGGTAAGCAAATGTTATATAAGTGAAAACACTTAATACATAGCATATGATTCCATAACAATAATTTGCCTGGTATTGGTGTCCAAAAGCCTGAAGGAACAGGCTATACTTGAACATAAAAAGTCCCAACATCACTCGGACCCTCGTGTCTCACAGCAAATCATTCCAAACAAATCCCTTAGTCCAGATGTAATGAAGATAATCGGCCACACAAATGCGATCTTTAATTTCTCAGAAAAGTCCCCATTACCAATGGCAGCTCCGTTCCAGTTTCAAAAGCAGATCACGAAAAGATGGCGGCCAGGACGCCAAAAACTCAGTCAGAAACCAATATACACCAGAAAAACATAAATTCATTCAAAAGTTTGTGAGATGGTACAAAGCAGAACCACAAGTGCCCGTTTTCGTCCCAAAAGTAATCAGCCCAAAAAAATAGTAGTAAAAAACTACATTAGGAACACACAAAATAAATTGAAAAAACGTCCCTAGATGGTCCAATTTTGATAAACAGAATCGTGTTAAATGTAGCCAAAAGGCTTATTATTTACCCAAAGTCAGAAAACGCCCAAAGTTATAGAAGCCAACATAGTGATAATAATGGCCATTGAAGACTCATCAGGACTCGATTTCTCCTTTGTTGCTGAACAGCCTTGCATCAGATGTGGTCATACTGATAAATAAACCAAGTTTGCAATGAATCACTAAAACCTCATTAATGTAGCCAAGTTGTAGGAAAAAATAAATCCACTTCCCAAACAGCAAGTTTAGGTTCGTTTGAAGTGAGCTGCAGATAAGACATGCAGCTCACACCAGTCTCACAGACCCCCAGCAAGGGACGAAAAAAATCCGTGTTGCATCAAAAAAGGTCCCCCTGCACGAAAGGCAATTGCATGGCTCTAATACAGTAAATTCCAAAAAACCAGAAGATGAGCCAGCAAACCGTGAGACAGTAAAATATATTTATTCAATGAAAAAACAAACCGGTTTCGGCTGGTATACACCACATATATAAAGGAGAGGGAATTACAGATGGTCCATATGTAGAACTATGATGGGGTGGAACATTGGGGAGACATTTTGGGAGACCTTTTGGAAACTCTATGAAGGGGATACCATAACCTCTGGATATGACTCTCAACACCCAGGCATCTGATGTGATGACCTCCCAAGCTTTGAGATGGAGAACTAGATGACACTCAACTGCCTCGAGAAGTGAGCAGTTGAGCAGCAGTTCATAATTTCTGAAAGATCCCACCAGAAAATGCTGCATGGAAGCCCTGATTCTGCGGACTGCCTGTGCTCCTAGGATGGCATCTGTTAGGATTCCTTCCCACCCTTGGGAGGAATCTTCTGGAGCTGTGTCTTGGAAGAGAACTGTGACTTCCTGAAGAAGAGTCACTTTTCCCCTTTCAGATTCTTAGAGAAGGATAGCTGGGGGTGTAAAAGTGAACTTCGATGGTGGACAGTGTCTTCCCATCTTGTTCACTCTTTGTCAACGTGCCCTTAACCTTGGGCCCAAATATGGAGGAAGCATCAAAAGGGGCTTTGATAAAGGATACTTTTAAGCAGTCCACAAAATTGCACAGCTGCTTCCAGGTGTGGCGCCTCAACAAAATATTGGACCTTGCTGCTCTGTGCACTCCATCAGCAGCATTCGAACTGAATCTCATAGAAACATTGCAGACAGAAGTCAGGTTGTACAACAGATTCTGCAGCTTCTTTTGAGTATCCAGAGACTGCTGTGTCTTGAGGATGCTTCACACTTCTGAGACAAGATTTCATTAAAGCCTTGTCAAGTGGAATAAGTAATTAAGAGCCTTCAAAGTAAAAGTGGATGAGACATAGGATCACTTCCCTAATCGATCCAGAGACCTAGATCAAGGAGCTCTGTTCAGAAATCTCCTTTCTTGTGGCTTCAGCCACCACAATGGCATCAACAGCTGGATCTTTGTTCCAATGAATTCTGTCTTGGGGGGGGCAAGAACTTACCCTCCCGGAAACCAAGTCTCTGAAGGCATGCAAAGGAGGCACTGCCCAGGGTTTGGATGGGCCTTCACCAAAAGCCTCCAGAAAAACCTGACTCCTCAAGAAACATCCCACTCTTAAGGAAGCTGTAGAAGAGGGGGAAGAATGGAATAAACCCTCCAAGAGAGTAGTCTTTAGGCCAGTTGAAGCAGGCTGTCCAGTAGCAGCCTGATGACTGGTCAGAGGAACAGATGGGAAATGGGAGGTGGTGATGGCTGGAGATATCTGACCCTTTTTTCTAATTGAGAACATCCTTTCCACAATATAGAAGGCTGAAGTGGAAGCAGGCCTCTCAGATTAGAGGGTTCTGGAACCCAAAGATACCGAGGATAATTCCAAACGTAAACCAGCTGCACCCAGACTCAGCATTGAGATTGGGGCTGAGATTTCTAAGGCCAAAGCTCTGAGAGGGAGTGAGTTTCCCGAGACAGGAACCATTGATGCTGACCCCAAAACTCCAGCCTCAGTACCACAGTTCTGAGGTACCAGCAGCCCCAAGCAAGTTGTGGTCTAGGCTACCAAGGTGCAGGATGGATCCAAAGATCACCAGGCTGTTGGATCCAATCCATGGAGTGGAAACTCCAACAGCACTAAAGACCTTGGATATGAAGGGGTCTAGGGAGGAAATCTGAAAGATGGAGCTGAGGGTCTCAGAATCAGTGTTGGACCTGAGGAGATAAGTCCCTAATTGCATCTGTACCTGCAAAAAGGACTGCATCAGCTGCTCCAATTTCAACTGTTTGAAATTACCCACTGACCTTGATGACTGGATAGATGAGGCCACCAAGGACAGCTTTTAATGGTCTCCACAAAGATGACCCCAAATACCAAATCCAAGTCAGAAAAACTCTGAACTGCAGTGGAGATAGGGAGGAATACAAAGAGTGAGGAGGAGTACAAAGGCAAAAGGGGGATGCTACCCTGCCCAAAGGTGCCCCCTTTACCAGAAAAGGACTGGGTGTGCTCAAAACCAGACAAATCTCTTCTGATATGCTTTTGGTGCTGAAGGTGGTTAGCTCTGAGATGTTGGAGCCAAAGCCAGTGCTGAAGTACCCTGGAAGGCTGAATGCCAAGGGACCATTGGACCCGGGGAACCCAGTGCAGCCAGCCCCGAGGAAGAAGTTAAGGAAGACCTCTTATGCTCCCCTCCTGGATTGCCTGGAGTTTCATGGATGAGGCTTCTAAGACCCAGTCTTGAGATCTGGTGAGAGGCCTTAGAAACAGCAGAACTGGATGGTAAAAAGCAAGTCACATATAATATTTGCAAAAGCCTTCAGCATAAGAAATATGCTGAGAGGAATTAAAAAGTGGATTTTTATTCCATTACTAAAACATATGAAATGATCAATGTGCAGAAATACACACAACATTTAGATTAAGTAATGGTCTGTGTCCATCATAATGATTTTAAATTTTTAGTAGACATAATGAAATGTATGTACTTTCCTTAAAATGAAAGTGAATATCTTTGTATGTATTGGTGGGTGATACTCCTTTTAAGCACAAGCGTAAACCCCTAATTCCTTAGTTTTAAACTGTTTCAAAACCAACATGCTAATATTCTTCAGCAGTGCAGCTAGTTAGCAAGAAAATTCATGTCTAGACTACACAGTAATAGAAAACAGATCACATACTATATTTCTTTCTCTCTGAAAAAAAGAGAAGGGTTGGTTCTTGAGGTACTGCAGTTTGCTATGGTGTTTGCATGGCAGTTGACCTATGTCCATGCTTTTTAGCATTAACTTCTCTACAGATACCTATAACTCTACTAAAACATAACAATTTGAGCTCCTATTCCATTTTCCTTACCACAAAAACTTCTCCTCTCCATCTATACTATGTTGTTCATATGTGACTTGCTTGTACCAACTGTTTTGCCATACAATCTAACTCTTTTTGAAGCGGAACTACTTTCTGATCTTTCCTATATCTATGTAATAATACCTCTAAAATTTTACCACATTTCAGAAACCTGCTTTTACTCTATTGCACATCCAGAGTTTTTATGTACGGACAGAAGCACATCTTTAACATGTCCTACCTATAGCCTTTATTTCAGACTCACTATGTAGAAAATGTTTTTGCTGCTGTACAATATTTGTAAACAAAAATGTATTATTACTGTATTTGTGCTTAATGCAGTATGACCACTTATGATTTTGTAATGTGAAATGTCTTTCACAATAATTTTGTAATTTATAATATTTGTAGAATGCTTTTTGTGATGTAACCTAGAGCTTTTCTCCCCAGGCCTCCACTGAAAATGGGTACTCTGCTGGCCCAATCAGAAATTCCAGGTAAACCAACAACAATAAGTAATAAGTAAAAAACAAAGAATGCTTTCAGCCACCCAACTTTGACACATAATTTGTGCAACTAAGATCAAAAATATGATTTAGAAAAACAAATGCAGACTTTGGCAAATTAAATTACACAATGGTCCACAGCAGTTTGACAGAAATATCCCTAAACTGACAACCCTGAAAATGTCATACCAAAAGTCCACAAAGTTAAAAAGTTACACCCTACAAAGCAACTGGTTAAATGTAAAATTCAAGCTGAAAAAAAAATACAACTGCAGTAAAGCAGCTGTGGACGTACCTGATACAGTTACACTGCTAGGGTTACATACAGCTTTATGTGAGAGCTCTTAAATTTTTCTCTGCCTAAAAACAATCTCAAATATTATTCTTATGACTGATCCTAATCCAATAGATTTTCTTAATTTTTGGTGTTGACAAAACTTATAATACTTCTTTAATTTTTGCCTAGAAGCTGGTTTATCATCCCTCCACACAACTTACATTGGCCTGGTATTTGTCACAGTTCTTGTCAGACAGGCCCTCACTTCCTTTGTAGTTTGAACTTCCTGACCTGTTGAGTACTCATGTGAAAAAAACAGCAGAAATTGTGAAAGCAGAGAACATATGAGCTTAATACAACATTGTAGGTGTCTGGACTCTGGATATTACATTTTGTTTGATATAAAATATTTGATACCCTGTGAATAACCTCTCATTACCTGCAGCAGACCTGGTAAAAAATGCATGAATGGTTCACAGCTGTAGTACATTATAACACCTTAACTAATCTGAGACTGGCTAGAAGTAGTGGCAAGGATAATTCTGTTCATAAAAAATTAACTTGAAAATTCTGGAACAAGATGAGCAGGAGGTAAAAGACTGTGTCTCTAACACTTTAATGGGGAGATGATTAAAGGTTTAACACTGACTGTATGTAGACCAGCACATGCCATAATGTCTAAGTGTAGGTGTCCGAGTATATGTGCTTTCATGTAGAGGAGTGGCTCTGCTAACTTGTTGCATGGGCTGCTGGGAAAACATTAGCATGGTCAGATCTGACAGTGTTCAGCTGGTAATACACTATTAACATCAGAACTGATAAAATGCTAAAAGAATTGTTACTATTTATGGCATGAGACTAAATAAACCAGTTGTGATATTTTATTGGGGAAAAATAACTCAAGCCCCACTTTAGTAGCTTACACAGTCCATTAGTGTCCACTAGAAGTACTGTATTTAAATGGAAAGCCCACCCTTAATTGCAGTTTAACTCATTTCTGGTGTGCATTTTCTCCTTACAATATGGTAGTGGTATGGTGTGTAACACTTTTGGGGCTTCTTTCACTGCTATACTTTTCTGATGGGATGGAACATCTGACAAGGAAAGAGCGGGGCTCTGGACAGTAGTGTGAAATAGGATAGTATACCATATGGATATTATTGTCTTTATTCACCTGTCCTGTTTGGTGGCCAGACATGCATTAATTTAGAGGGACAGACAATCAACCATTGACGGCCTCTAGAGTGGGATGGTCAGGCAAATTCTCAGGGATTCTTTGACTGCTGTCCTCAGAAAGAAGGAATGTAGAGTCCCCCATCTGCTGCTGATTGCCCTTACTACTGGATGAGTAATCATTTTAAAGTTATCACAAAAGTCGAGGTTCTTCCTATACCTCTGATTCTGCTGACATTAGCCACTCCTAAACCAAAGTTGATGTGGGCTCCATTGCATCCATGAGAAGGTGCATTGTGGAGCCTAGAATTTCACACTAATAACCATGTGAGTTTACCCCCCCTTTTATACATTACACAGAAGTATTTTAATATCAGATCCAAAATGTACGATACCTTGAAAGGGTGGACTCAAAGAGGTCACTTTCGTGTCTTTGCAATATCATTTAACCAGAACCAAGTGTGTTTACACCAGCCTATTCTTTGCAAAGCTTTTATTTCTTTCTCATTTGTACGCCCAACATCTTCTAACAGGAACTGTCTCCTCTTTCATGTACTACAATAGACAAAGGAAAAACTTACTGCTAACAATCTTACATAGGCAGCCCTTTGCCTTGCTGTTGTTATCAGCTACTATAGCAAAAAGAGTTATGGAACTTTTCTTCACTGCCTTTGCCTCACAGAGGAAAGGAAACAGTAGTGGTGCACATAGCTGTCAAAATCTTTTTGGACAGTAAAACACTTATTAGCTGTATTATTTGAAGTGCAACATCTTTAAAGACAACAATGCCTTAGTCATGACCAGCACAATGAACAACTACTGATTTGTTATGCTCAAGGATTATGTGAAGAAGTACTATGTACTACAATGTAACAAAATAAGGGGGTAGCAATGCAACAACAGAAGTGAGAAAATGCAATGCACCAAGACACTTGCGCCTCAGTAAAAAAGAAAATCTCATAACAACACAGATTCAAGAACAGAATGCTGTACCTGTTTTGTGCTGTACTATATTATGAGGATACAGACAGCATGACAAATATTACAAAATACTTCTAAGCAAATGCATTATATTTCTCCAACATTCAAGACAAAAAAAAAAAAAAAACATTTTCCCACTACAGATGCCGGTGAACTGGTAAATATCAAAAGTGGTTTGTTTAGCTGTCAGAAGTTTTTTTTTTTAAAGCGTGTATTGTTGCAATCAATAGCTATTGGTATACAGTGATAGCTTTGACACCTTGAGAAGATTGTGGGGGGATTTTCTGTCAGTACTTAAATAATTACACATTGACAGACTTAGAAAAAAACTACAGTTCAACTACTTTATTTTCTAGGGGATTTACAACTACTGTGGATTACTGTGGATACACCAGCTCTAAGTAAATGCAAATCGTTTCAATTCTGACAAAAGTGAAATGTAGTCAAAATTTAGAAGCTGTGTAAGCTGTTTCTTACTCATATTACTGCCATTTTATTTACATGGGAGTTAAAAATGATGTAGGTATGTCCAGCATAATTCATATAAAGGCACCTGAAGTGGGCTCTGGGGAAAAAGACAAGCAGTAAACCAAAATCATGTTAATATGATAATGCCCATGGTGGCCATTTTGTCAAAAACATATTGAGACATAATATGAAACACTTAGAGTGCTTTTGATCCATTAAAATATCTCAGAATACAAAGATACATTAACACTTTTTTTAGTCCCAGGGTAGAGTTTTCCTTTAGAGTTTGAAATGAAAATCTTTACTGAACATAGCAGACATTTCTCAGCAGAACATAAACTAGATTTTTACATGACACAAATCTCTTATTTATAAAAGCTCTAGTCTACTTTTCCATCCACTCATTTTTGTCAATTGGGATCCTCGGTGGATGTCTCTCAACAAACTGGAAGCAAGTCTGTTTCCTTCCAATGGAGGGAATCATCTGGAAGTTACTGCTGTGTGAAAAAACTTAAACCACCTGTAGAGACTGACAGATTTTCTGGACCCTTAAATAAACTGCACTCAGTAAATAAAAAATCAAGCAAGCCGTAAATCAGACGCAGAGCAAAGACAAAGGGAAAAACTGTGAATAAAAGCAAGGCATAATTAAATTAAAATAGAAATAAGACACAGATGCCAGTTCTTCTTCATCTTCTTCTCTTTACTGGAAGCACATTAGCACTGTTTGAAGGTTCAGCTGTGTTTATTACAGAAATTTGTGGGCGTGTGCCACCGAGGACTGTCCCTATGGGCGCTCATTTTTTATGGAGGAAATCAGAAGAACCACCCCTATGGGTGTTCCCCTTTTTTTGGAGGGAATCAGAGGAACAGCCCATATGGGGATTCTTGTTTTTGGAGGAAACCAGAGGAACTACTCTCTGTGGAAAACCTGCCCTCCATCTGAATCATCTTGACCTCTGCATATTTAGTCTGTATTAGCATCTGACTTAAGGGTGGCCATGGTGGTGCAGTGGTTAGCATTGCCACCTCACAGCAAGAGGTTCTCCGGTTCGATCCTCGGCTGGCGTGCCTTCTGTGCGGAGTCTGCATGTCCTCCCTGTGGTCACAAGGGTTTCCTCCGGGTGCTCCTACATCCCAAAGTCATGCTGTAGGTGGATTGGATACTCTAAATTGGGCCTAGGCCAGAGTGCGTGCATGTGTGTGCCTTCCATGGAAGGTTGGGTGCTGGGCTGGCAACTCGACACCGTAATACTTCACTGCCAATCATCAGCGGGCAGGTGATCTGCTGTGGTGACCCATAACTGGGAAAAGCCAAAAGAAGAAGATTAGCATCTGGCTTAACTTTTTTATTGTCTAAGTATAGATTTTATTTTATGATCGCATGGCTATTAATTATTTATCTGTGCATTATGTGTTATCTGAGGAGACATTATTATTTAGCATTGTAGATTGACAAGCTCTGATGTCTGCCTATATTTGGCCAGAATGCTCTGCATATTACAATTTTGTTTGTTATTGATAGTTGCCTATAATGGTGGTGCTGCGGTAGCGTTGTCGCCTCATAGCAAGACGTTGTCCCATTCGATTCTCAGCTAGAGCGTCTTCTGTGTGGAGGCATACATGAATGGGGCATGCCTTCATTGAAGGTTGTGCATCAGGGCTGGTAACCCGGTACGTAAAAATCCACTACCAATCATTAGCGGACCAGAGTTTGCTGTGGCAACCCCTAACCGGGAAAAGACAAAATTCACAAACAATTGATAGTTGCCTATAATAGGTCAGAATGCTCTGCATATTACAATTTTGTGTTTGTTGTTATTTTATTTAGCAATAGATCAAGAGTTACACAAGTAACTGGAATTTTAGTCCATAGTCATTCCTAGTATGGTAGTCGTACTACCTGCCAGGAGAAAGCTGTCAGGAATTGAAGGATTCTACCAACTTTTCACTGGAAGTACGCATGCTTGTGCGTGTGTGTGTGTGTGTGTGTGTGTGTGTGTGTGTGTGTGTGTGTGTGTGTGTGTGTGTGTGTGTGTGTGTGTGTGTGTGTGTGTGTTTGTGTGTGCATTAGAAGTCCATACTAGAGGCAACAGTGCATAGTCCCTTTATGCCTGTGGGGCCAAGTTACATTTGGTGAATTGGCGAATTGGTTATTGAGTCAGGTCTGTGTGCACTTTCTTTTATTTTAACCTTTTGAGTGTCACCGTCCTTCTTCTGGCCATAAGATATACTTGGGGCAGTAGAACAGATCCAAAGACCACAGCCCCTATCCTTTACACATCCAGTGTCAACTTTAGTTGACAGTGGTAGGATTCAAATGCCATCAATAACAGCTCAGTCCGCACTTATCGGTGTCAGTGGTGGAATTCAATCCCTTCCAGTGCCAGCATGATTATCACACTGCCATTGAAAGATTATTTTCAGACAGTGGCACAGACAAATCAAAGAACAACTTGTGTGGAAGGAACAGAATATTCTTTACTGTGTTATGCTATGAACTGTCACTTGGACTCACAGGTGTGTAACTTGGTGACTAGAAATCCTACCATAGTGGGACGAATTACTAAATTAATACAAAGATTTATTCAGTGATGCAGGAAAAACTGAAAGAGTGTCACATAAAGGGATATGTTTTGGAATCTTTGGTGAAAATTAGAAATAGCTGAAAGGTGGACTTTCATTGAGTCAAAACTGAGACTCGTATAAAGTTTTTGGGAAAAATAGTCCTAAATGTATGGGACACACACTGAAAATGGACCAACCCTTTGGAAGTAGCCTGCACCATAGGATGTGTCCACTTGCTTTTCTACACTTTTAAGGATGGGTATTACCTGTGTTGGGAAGAATTGTCACTGGTCATTATCAGAAGTGGGAAGGTTATTGGGCAGGGCTGTGAAGAGACTCAAGCACAGATAATTCTCCAGGAGATGAGGCTATAGCTCCTGTGATACTTGTAGCTAATCCTGTGTTGGATAAATTGTGTAAACAGACAGGTAGGGTTTTGAATCCAACATTGGGTAAATAATGTCAGGTGCATATATTGTCATGTATAATTATGTCCATGACAACACCTCTTATATAAAACTCCACTTAAGAGGCATATTTATGGGGTTGGGGGTTTACTTTACAGACACAAAGTGCAAGGTTTGATCCTCAAACTAAATAAATGGCTAGGCTTAAAATGTCTCACATGGACAGTTAGCCTGGTATGAAGTTATGAATCTTATGAACAGTAAGGGGAGCCATACTTGTTGAGACTAAAACAGGACTATGAGAATGTCATTGGGCTTGTTATCCTCAAGTTTCTAAAGGAACATGGGGATATGACAGATTCAAAAAAGCCCAGAGGAGTCATAGGGGCCATAAATGGACTAGACATTCCTGGTCTGCTTCCCTAGAGATGGTATGAGGGAACAGAAGTAACTTCATATAGCATTGGCTGGTGAAGGACAAAAAGTTGCAGCAAGGCTTCTCCCAGTGATGGAAAATTCTCTGTTCTACTAATAGTCTTAAGAATCACTCATGTAGAACCAGCAAGCAATGCCTGAGCCTGTCCACAATTGAATTAGCTTCCTAGGATTATGGGTTTCTAACAGGAAGTGGTTTGTTATCACAACCCATTGCCAAATCATTATGATCTCAAGATAGAGGGGTTATGAATGCATGCCACCCTGTTTGTTGAGATGCAGTACAGCCATGCTGTCTGCATGGATCACAATGGTACTGTGAAGAAGTAGCCCTGAAATACCTGCAGAATCAGCAGAACCACTCTTACCTCCAGCATGCTGATTTGCAAGATGGCCCTCAGCTGTGACCAAACATCTAGGACTCATGTTCCCTGACAATAACACCAACCTAAGGGCTGTGGCGCCCATAGTGACTGTCACTATGGGAATGGGAAGCTGGAAGTGACTGCTAGAAAAAAGCTAGGTATATGCAACTACCACTGGAGATGATTCATTCATATTTTTGAAATCTTGATGTGGTGTGACATGGGATGTGATACTTGGTACCACTGTGTTCTGAAGGTCCAGTGTAAGATTCTCCTGTGATACCTGGTATGAGAGACTAAAAATATTGTGGTTGCCATCAAATATAGGCCTATAAGGTACAAGCTGACTGGGGCTGGTACCTCTTCCAGAAGTAGTGAAATAACTCACTGAGGAGGAGAGAGCCTCTCTGGGGGTAAGCTGGCCTTGCAAAAGAGTGTCCAGAAGACAACCAAAAATATAAGGGTCTGCAATGATACTGTCAGTGACCTTGCACTGTTCACTGTAATGCTGAAGACTGGAACAGAAATAGCACAGACCCACATGCTATTAAACTGTCCAGAAGGCAGTCAATAAAGATAAAGATCTGCAATGATATCAGCTCTGACCATGCAGTGGCCATTGCAATGCCTAAGGATTGGAACAGAAATAGTACAGACTCACGTGCTATTAAACTGTCTAGAGTCAGTGCAGTCAGGAGCCAGTTATTAAGGTATAGCAAGCTTTTTGCATCTTGCAGCATCTGATGTGCTGCAGCCATGCACATACATTTCCTGAACATGCAGGGAACTGAAGTGTGACAAAAAGCAGACCTAAAGCCAGTAATGACTTATTTCAGCCCTTTATCATGTAAACCACCTACACTTCTTTGGTACCTTTATGTAGAAGAAAGCATCTTCAAGGTCCAAAGAGCATATCCAATCTTCTCTTGACAAGAAAGGAAGGACTGTTTGCACCAAGATTATCCAGAATTTGTACTTGGGAGTGTTTTCATTAAGATTGTTTAGATCTAAGACTGGCCTAAAGTCCTGTGTCTTTTTCCAGCTAATAAGAACTGAGGAATATCACCCAGGTGGACAAGGGAATAGATCAGAAATCCTCCTGCAAGAGTTTGTTTCTCCATAGTTTTTTATATCCCTTTGTGATTAAACAGCCTTCATATATAAAAGATAGTTTTGATTTATTAGCAAAAATATTACCCTTAAAATGGACAAGGGATATGTACTGTAGTATAGAACATAGACATGGCTTGAGAGCTGTAGGTAAACTCTTAGGAGATAGTCCCCTGACAACATATATTATAGAACTTATAGAATTTTGTTTGAAGAATAATTTTTTTAGTTTTGATGGTCAATTATTCCATCAACTAAAAGGTGGGGGCTATGGGGAGGGGTTTGCTTCATGTATGCTAATATTATGATGAATCTTTTTGAAATGGAATTTCTATATAGGACAGAATTTTATATAAAGAATGTCATTAGCTATTTTCGTTATATAGGCGATCTAATTTTCATTTGTAAGAGGAGAACAAGAGGCCCATGAATTTATGAATAATATACAAAAAAATTTGGTTTGAAATTTGATGGCTTCCAAATTGGGAATAAAGTAAATTTCTTGGATATAACTTTAGAAGGTGGATCAAATGGTGATATTGTAACTAAGATTTTAATTTGGAAATGAATTACATTTGTTGGATGGAAGTAGTTGTCATCCACCTCATCTAATAAGTGCATTGCCATATGGTGAATTTATGAGAATTAAAAGGTTAAACAATGGTAGTGATGAAACTAATAAGGAATTAGAAAAAATGGCATGCTTGTATATTGAAAGAGGGTATGATGCTCAAGAAATAAAGTTATTATTAAATAAAATGAAGGAAACTAATGAAGAAAGTAATAGAATACAAAAAAGGTACAATAATAAAATATTTGTAAATACATGTAAAGGTGATTCAAAAAATATATATATGGTGACAACTTATGATTTGTTATCTTCACAAATTACTGATATGATTAAATACTATTGGACTTCACTGTTTAAATATAAGAATTTAGCATTGATATTTCCAAAAAAAGTAACTTTTTCATTTAAGAGGGGGAGAAATTTAAAGGATATGCTGGTACATGCAGCCTTTGTTGTATTTAAATGCACATATAGATGTTAAGTTATGTGGTACATATCCATGTAACAGATGTATTTCTTGTAAATATGTTAATAGAACATTTGATTGTATTAACAATAAGAAATTTTATCCTAAGGGGCAGTTTTCATGTAATACTGAAAAAGTTATATATGCATTAAAATGCCCTTGTGATATGTTTTATGTTGGAGAGAGCAAAAGGGCTTTTAAAACTCGGCTTCAGGAACATCTGAGAGACATAAAACATAAAAAAATTGATAGTCCTGTCGCTGTACATTTTAAAGAGTTTCATAATAGTGATTCTAAAGATTTGTTAGCAACAGTTTTAGAAAGTTTAAGTATGAATACATGTGAAGAAAAAGTAAAATCGACATTATTGTATAAAGAAACAGTTTTTATATTAAAGTATGATACTATGACACCTAGAGGTATGAATTTAGAATGCAACTGGAAAGTTTTTTTATAACAAATTGTATAATTATATTATTGATAATTGTATAATTGAATTATTTTTATTGATAGATATATAAAAGATGTTTGAATGTTAGATGATTATATTCCCTGGAAGGGATTGCAACTTGTGTGCAATAAACTACTGAATTGGATCTATTGTCGTAGTTTTTGATCCTCCTGCAAGAGCTTGTCAACCCTGAAGGCATCTGGCAGTTATGTGGATAATTACCATTCTCTCCCCAAGGAAATTGATGTACTTGCTCTTGCATGTATGCTTCTTGGAAATCATCAGTGGGGAGGGCTCTGTAAATGAGGCTGAACAAGAAGGAGAACCAAATCTGTATATTAATGACCTTTTGAATGACTTTCTGAACCTCTTTTCTGAGGGTGAAAAGAACAGGAGGCCACAGGAGTGGAATGAAGAGAATGTTGGGTCAGAACTGATATAGTAGCAGGTACGAATGGATGCAGATGTATACCAGGATGCAATACTGATGCAAGGGCTGATATCAAATACCCCAATGGCACTGACAATGCTGGCATTAATGAAAGGAGGCTAGCACTGATCCACACCAAAGCAGGAACATTATAAGGCCTTTATGTTTATACTTGGTAAGAGAATGGCTAAGGTATTGCCAAAACCGACAGATATGGATCAGTTGGTTTTTGTGGTGGGGAGACAAACATTTGACATTAGCTGAATGATGATAATCCAGAGGGAAGCAGAATGCAAGAAGACCCCGCTAATCTTGGTGGGTTTTGATGCAGTGAAGGCATTTGAGAGAGAGTTAGCTGGAATGTTATGAATACAGTAATGGCATTTGTGCTTCCTGATAGAATAATTTGTGTAATGTGTGTAATTAGAAAGATGTACAAGGGATCAGAGTCTAGAATCAAGATGCAAGGGCTCCTCTCTAAAAAGCTTTGTCTGAAGAGAGGAACCAGGCAGTGGTGTCCTCTTTCCTCTTTGATATTTTCCTTGTATGTAGAGCCATTGGTAAAAAAATAGACTTGCAAATTCAAGGGCATAACTGGTAAGGTACTCGAGAAAAAATAGTTCTGTTTTTAGATTATCATATTTTGTGGTTGAGAAATCCAGAAAAGATGGTATTTAAGTGCTGTGGAATATTTTGAGGTAGTTTCAAGCTTTTTTAGCATATCAAATAAATGAAGATAACAGAAAAGCTGTAGCAATAAGCTATGTTCCTACACATGACTTATTTCGACAATCACCGCATTTATGGGTGCATGATAAGATGAAGTATTTAGGACTGCGGATTAAAATTCATGATATTATGGCAGCTAAGGATATGCAGAAACAGACTAAACAAAAGATAATATAGAACTGAGAAACTGGAAACTCTTGACTATGGATATGGATGGTAAGGTAGTCCCTTTAATATGATACACAGGTCAGGCATACTTTTATTAACAAGAGGAGAAACTATAGACCATAATCAATAAAAAACAGAAAGAGGTCACCTGGAAGGTAAAGTTGACAAGAGTTTAGTGGGCTAAGGGATACTTCAGAGCTACACAGTTAAGGCTCATATATATATATATATATATATATATATATATATATGGATTCATTTCAGAAGCTCAAAATACTGAAATCTCGAATTTCAGTATCTCGAGCCCAAGAAGTGAGATCCACAAAACAACGAAAACTAAAAACCACGAAATTCAAAACCTCGAATACCGGAAGTTTTGAATTTCGCGGCTTTACTACACACACACACACACACACACACACACACACACACACACACACACACACACACACACACACACACACACACACACTCACACACATCATCCACCACACAAACACACAATCACTCTACTACATGAAAGCAGGGAGGGCAAGCCCTCCTGCACCCCCCCATGTGGGGGGGCTGTGCCCCCCCAAACCCCCCCTACTTAAATATTCTCACTCCGAGGTCGCACTACAAACAAACACACACAAAATACCACCACACAAGCTACTTTCTCTTAGCACACACACATCATAGCAACAAAACACACTGACACACACCACAGCCCCTACCCAAACCCCTTAACACACACAAATACACTTACCTGAATACATAACCATAGCAGAACTTTAGAAGCGTGAAATTCAAAACCTCCGGTATTCGAGGTTTTGAATTGCTCGCTTCTAAACTTCTGCTATTATATGGATTTGGCTTCTTGGGCTCAAAATACTGAAATTCGAGATTTCAGTATTTCGAGCTTCTGAACGGAACCCATATATATATATATATATATATATATATATATATATATATATATATATTTATATATATAAGACAGGCAGAAGGCTACAAATCAAAGCAGAAAGAAATAATGTTGGGGGAAGTTCACGAAATAAGGAGACACTGCAGGATTTTAGATGCAAGATGAACAATATGAGCCGTACAGAACATTACATTATATTTGCAAATTAGCAGACTGTGTTTTGAGAAGTAAGCCGACAAATGAATGGAGAAATAAGATTTTACTAGTATTACCAAAGGAGACAAGATATTAGGAGAAAACAACTAGGGAGAGGGAAAAGTGATAGAGTGATAGAGGATGAGGCAAAGCAGAAGTTCAGACTGTAGTTTGGAGACTGCCTTCCTTGTCAGGGACTGATAAAAGGGCATAGGAAAAAAGAAGGGTGCAGCGGAGTTTTAAATGAAAGACCAGCTTTGATTGAGTTTATAGCTAAGTGTAACACAGAGACATTGGTTAGCACTGGGTTAATTAGAAGGACATATAAAATAATGCATGATAATATAATAATCAACCAGATGAGGTTAGAAAAGAGTGAGAAATGAGAATGCAAGGGAAATATTCAAAGGAACAATGGAAAGGTATTTGTATGAGTCCCAAGTATGTAACACAATCTGTCAGGTTTAAGATTCTTGCATGGAAGTGCTTGCATAAGTATTTTATACTCCTAGTTGATGGCAGGGATTTTTTTTCCAGAGGCAGTTGTTGAAGGTGTGAAAGGAAACAGAGGGATACTTGGGAATATGATTTTTGGGAATGCAATGAGTTGGTAGATTTTAGAAATTCCCCCACAGGGTATTTTGTCAAAAACACTGGGGGACCAAATTATTGTAACTAAGGAAATGATTCTTTTGAACTGGGAATTAAAAGATGAATTGTCTAGGCATAGTAAGGCCCTACTAAATTTAGTCCTGCTGGTTGTCAAAGAAGGAATTACTAGAAAATGGAATTTAAAATCTAAATCAAATGTAATAGCATGATTAAATAACGTAAATGAGATAAAAGAACTGGAGGTGGGATCTTTAGAAAAGGGAAGGAGAAAACTACTTAGAAATAAACAGAATCTTTGGGAACAATAAATGTGGTCTAATGTTTAGGACATGGAATGAAATTTTAAGGAAGGCAGGACATAAGCAATCAGTGTAATGCTAAATTAAATAATAATAGGAAAGACACTGTATATGTATAATGCATGAAAAGGAAAACAAATCTTTGTAATGGTTTTATTTCGCTTTTATAACTGTATGTGTATCTGTATCACTGTGTAATGTGTGACATTAATGAAGGTGTTAAAAAAAAACACCAAAGCAGGAACAGCTGTAAGCCTTGGTACTGAAGGTTCCTTCCTTCCCAATATCAAGAAATCTATTGATGCTAATAGTGGGACTGAACCAAAGGCTCAAAGACTGAAGACACCAGAGGTTGACAGTCCTGAGAATATTGGTACTAATGCTAATGTTCACTCCCTGATCCTTAGCCCTGGAGCCAAGTGGGAACACAGCATCAAGGGAGTTGGGCACTGTTGCAGCAGTCTTCTAAGACAAAGTTGATAGAGAACACCAAAAGAAAAAAAAAACTGTGGCCCGTATGTATGCCACAGTGAACCAGAGGGATGAAACTCTATGATCCAGACAACCTGTATTTGATTAGCAGCATGGATGATGGAGGGGATGAGCTGGGAAGGATGGGAGTGAGCAGACATACCCAATTTGCCCATTCTAGGGGGAAAGATGTGTTGCTAGCTTGGGTGATACCTATAAGGACTACTAGGCATCATGTTCATGGAAAACAGGCCTGATGAAAACATACTGCCTGTTTGTGCTAAATGCACTGAAGCTGGGGAAAATATGTATGTGGAAGCACACAAACTTCCTGTGGTAGGCAGCTATGGTGGAACTCAGGAGACCTGCCATAGGGGTAGGAGCTCCAAGGGATGTGAGAAGTTATATCCACCTGACAGACAGACTGACCTACTCCCTACTCTGCTTCTTTTTTTTTTTAAACAAGAAACATTTTTATTAAATTATCACATACAACATAGGCAATCATACATTTATATAAATGAAAACAAACTATATTGACATACTTTTAGTTGCAAACATTATACATCACAAACCATACTGACATAACTTTAGTTGCAAACATTATATATCACTTATAATTATCTAGTCATTGTCCATCAAACATTACATAGCTCATTCAGATCCTGCCTTCTTTTAAACCTTGTTCCTCCTCTGCATTTATTGTTGCCACAGTTCCCATGTTTTGTATATAATTTGCTCCTACCCTTTTTTAAAGATCCCAATTCCAGTTGTTTTATCTCTGTTATTATATTCACAAATTCTAGTATAGTTGGTTTAGACTTTGATTTCCATTTTCTTGTAATTGCTTTTTTGGCAGCCACCATAATTACACTCAGCAAGACCTTACTATGTCTAGGTAATTCTGATTCTGTATCATAGCTCAAAATATAATTTCCTTAGTTACACCAAGCTGCTCATCCAGTATCTCTGACAGAATATTCTGCAGGGAATCTTTAAAGTCTGCCAACTCATTACACTCCTAGAAAATATGTTCCCAATTACCTCTTTCTTCCCCATCACATCTCCAACATTTGGTGTCTACCTGAGGAAAAATTCTTTGGAGTCTATTTGGTATATACAAATACCCGTGTATACACTTCCAAGCAAAAATCCTATATCTTCTAGAATTTATTGCATTTTTGGGAGATGTACATATATCCCTCATTGTTTCTTTGTAAATTGCTTATCCAATCTCTCTTCCGAAACCTTTCTAACCTCCTCTGATTGATTCTTGCAGTTATCATGCAATATTTTGCATGCTCTACTAATAATTCCTTTTTAACAGTGGCTTCTTTTCTAGATTCTTCTTAAAACTCAACTAGTGCTGGTGCTTTGCTTAGGATCCCCCTATTTATTTCTCTTTAAGTATCCTCTGATATCAATCCTTGATAGGGAAGGCAATCTCTAGTCTCCAGTCCAAATAAATTCTTGACCTCTTCCCATTCTATTACATTCATCATCTTCTTTTGGCTGTTCCTGTTAGGGGTCGTCACAGCGGATCATCTGTTTCCATTTCTTCCTGTCCTCTGTATCATGCTCTTTCACACCAATCACCTGCATGTCCTCTCTCACCACATCCATAAACCTCATTCTTAGGCCTTCCTCTTTTCCTCTTACCTGGCAGCTCCATCCTTAGCATCCTTTTCCCGATATACCCAACATCCCTCCTCAGCACATGTCCAAACCAATGCCATCTTGCCTCTCTTGTTTTGTCTCCAAACTATCCAACCTGAGCTGACCCTCTAATATACTGATTCCTAATCCTGTCCATCCTAGTTACACCCAGTGGAAATCTTAACATCTTTAACTCTGCCACATCCAGCTCTGACTCCTGCCTTTTCGACAATGCTGCCGTCTCCAACCCATATAACATAGCTGGTCTCACTGCCCTCTACCTGTCACAAATCACTCCTGACACTCTTCTCCACCCATTCCACCCTGCCTGTACTCTCTTCTTCACCTCTCTTCCACACTCACCATTACTCTGAACTGTTGATCCCAAGTACTTAAACTCATCCACCTTTGCCACCTCTACTCCCTGCATCCTCACCATTCCTCTACCCTCCCTCTCATTTACACACATATATTCTGTTTTAGCCCTGCTGACCTTCATTCCTCTCTAAAGCATATCTCCACCTCTCCGGGGTCTCCTCAACCTGGTCCCTACTCTCACTACATATCACAATGTCATCTGCAAACATCATAGTCCACGGGGCCACCTGTCTAATCTCATCTGTCAACCTGTCCATCACCACTGCAAATAAGAAGGGGCTCAGAGCTGATCCTTGATGTAAACCCACCTCCACCTTAAATGTATCTGTCACTCCCACCGCAGTCCTCACCAATGTCACACTACCCTTGTACATATCCTGTACCACTCTTACATACTTCTCTGCCACTCCTGACTTCCTCATACAATACCACAACTCCTCTATAGGCACCCTGTCATATGCTTTCTCTAAGTCCACAAAAACACAATGCCACTCCTTCTGACCTTCTCTGTATTTCTCCAACAACACTCTCAGAGCAAATATTGCATCTGTAGTGCTCTTTCCTGGCATGAAACCATACTGTTGATCACTAATCATCACCTCCCTTCTTAACCTAGCTTCCACTACTCTTTCCCATAACTTCAAGCTGTGACTGATCAATTTTATCCCTTTGTAGTTACTTCAGCTCTGCACATCACCCTTATTCTTAAAGATAGGTACCAAAACACTTTTTCTCCACTCCTCAGGCATCCTCTGACTTTCCAAAATGTCATTAAACAATCTGGTTAAAAATTCCACTGCCATTTCTCCTAAGCACCTCCATGCTTCCACTGGTATGTCATCTGGGCCAACAGCCTTTCCATTCTTCATCCTCTTCATAGCTGTCCTTATTTCCTCCTTGCTAATCTGCTTCACTTCCTGATTCACTATCCCCACATCATCCAACCTTCTCTCTCTCTTATTCTCTTCACTCATCAGCCCTTCAAAGTACTCTTTCCATCTACTCAACACACTCTTCTTGATTGTGAGTAGGTTTCCCTCACTGTCCTTTATCACCCTTACCTGCTGCACATCTTTCCCAGCTCTGTCCCTCTGTCTAGCCAATTGGTACAGGTCCTTTTCTCCCTCTTTAGTGTCCATTCTCTCATACAACTCTCTATATGCCTTATCCTTAGCCTTTGCCACCTCTCTCTTTGCCATGCGCCTCATCTCCTTATACTCATGTCTACTTTCTTCATCTCTTTGACAATCCCACTTCTTCTTCGCCAGCCTCTTCCTCTGTATACTCACCTGTACTTCCTTATTCCACCACCATGTCTCCTTGTACTCCTTCCTCTGTCCAGATGTCACACCAAGCACCTTCCTAGCAGTCTCCCTTATTAGCTCTGCTGTAGTTACCCAGTTATTTGGTAACTCTTCATTGT
This sequence comes from Protopterus annectens, assembly GCF_019279795.1. NCBI lineage: Eukaryota > Metazoa > Chordata > Ceratodontiformes > Protopteridae > Protopterus > Protopterus annectens. The sequence continues at coordinate 351,574,716 of NC_056746.1, read as the reverse complement.
CTCCCAGTGCCTTTCTTAACTCTACCCTGAACTCCACCTCACAATCAGCCTTTTGTAACTTCCACCATTTAATCCTTGGCACTGTTTTCACACTCCTCCTTCGCTTCTTGATCGCCAACATCATCCTGAAGACCACCATTCTATGCTGCTTAACTACACTTTCCCCAGTCACCACTTTACAGTCTCCAATCTCCTTCAGACTGGCCCTCCTACATGGGATATAATCCACCTGTGTGCATCTTCCTCCACTCTTGTACGTCACCCTATGCTCCTCCCTCTTCTTAAAATACGTATTCACCACAGCCATGTCCATCCTTTTCACAAAATCCACAATCATCTGACCTTTTGCATTCCTCTCCTTAACACCATACCTACCCATCACTTCCTCATCCTCTCTGTTCACTTCACCAACATGCCCTTTGAAGTCTGCTCCAATCACTAATCTCTCACCCTTGGGTACACTCACCACCACTTCGTCCAACTCACTCCAAAATTTTTTCTTTCTCGTCCATCGCACACCCAACTTGTGGAGCATATGCACTAACAACATTCATCATTACACCATCCATTTCAAGCTTCATAAACATCACTCTATCAGACACTGTCTTCACCTCCAAAACACTCTTGGCATACTGTTCCATTAGGATAACCCCTACCCCATTTCTTCTGCCATCCACACCATGATAGAACAATTTGAACCCACCTCCTATACACTTGGCCTTACTTCCCTTCCATCTGGTCTCTTGCATGCACAATATATCAACCTTCCTTCTCTCCATCATATCAGCTAGCTCTCTCCCTATACCAGTCATACTGCCAACATTCAAAGTTCCTACCCTCAGTACTACACTCCTAACCTTCCTCTTCTCTTCCTGCCTTTGGGCATGCCTTCCTCCTCTTCTTCTTCTTCTTCAGCCAACAGTAGCCCAATTTTTCTCCACATCAGTAATTTTTGGCAGAGGTTTTACGCCGGATGCCCTTCCTGACGCAACCCTCCCCATTTATCCAGGCTTGGGACCGGCACAAAGAAATGCATTACCCTCTCTAATTATTTGCTCCCAATACTCCCAGTCTAGCTTCTAGCTACATAGTACCAATTAATACTCCTACAATGAAGAATCAAAACATCTCACCCTTTATCTCAGCCTACCTCCCCTAATTCTCACTCATCTACTCACCTTTCTTGAAAGCCCACTTGACCCATTACTAAATTATCCCAAAACAGAAACTATCTCACTAAACCCACACCCAAATTTAACACATGCTAATATCACATTCACTTCTAAATACATATTTAAATTTCATCGAACACAACACACAAAATATAATAACCTCAACCCCAGGAAATGTCTATTTCATTACTGTAGAATCCATAACCTTTACTTTCTAAACCTAATGCTCTCTCTAATAGATGGACATCCACCCAAACCCAGGACCTTCACTTTCTCCTTCCTCACCCTCAACTCCAAAATGTTTCCTACCCATATATTTTCTAAAAATCTAACTCTCTCTATTGCTCATCTTAATATGCATAAACAATAAAGTTACACAATTACAAGCCCTGACTGAAGTCTACTCCTTTGATATTCTATGCTTAACTGAAACTTGGTTAAAACCTACAACCAAGGACAATCAGATCATCCCACCTGGATATAATATCCTAAGACTCGAACCTCCAAAAGGTGGAGGAGTTGCTATCCTATATAAACCTTGCCTAAATTTAACCACCCATAACCTCAAACCACCTATAGACTCCAATGCAGAGATTCTTATCACAAAGCTTCTTATCAACAACTCCAAATCTATCTATATCATCTGTTTATACATACCCCTGGTAACAATATAGCAACTATGGAAAATATTCTCTCCTGGCTATCCCAAAACCTACCTCAAGAAACTATCATCCTAGGTGATACAAATATAGACTGGACCTCCCTCTGCAGTAACCTCCTTCTAACCACATAAACCTATATGGGTATTCCCAAACTATCACCTCCCTACCAGAATAAATAGATCCAACAAAAATCTAGCCTATTAGACTGGATTCTTATTAACCGTCCTCCCCATACTTATGACTCAGGAACTCTCCCAGATGATTTAAGTGACCACTCACTTACCTACATCATCAAACATAAAACTAACTGTCCCTCTCCAACATCCACAATAAGCATCAGATCCAAAAAGAACTTTAACTCGGAACTATTCCAAATGGAACTAAAAGCATGTAACTGGTTACCACTGCTTAATTTATCCTTAGATGCCGTTACTTACTTTAACTCCAACTTTCTTACCATCCTGGACCGCCATGCCCCAACCAGACAAATTAGAACAAAAACAAACATGCCATGGCTATCTAAAGAAACCAAACAAAAATCAAAGATAGAAACAAACACTGGGAATTTGGAAAAGACTCAAAGTCCTATCCACCAACAAACCTTCAGACAACTAAGAAATCAAACTAAAAAGCTGTAATATCAGATAAAAGAATTACTACCTACTTTCCCAACAAGCAAATCAAACCAAACCACAGAGGTTCTGGTCCAGCATCAACCAACTACTCCACCCAGGGCAAACTACCACTCCTAGCCCTCAAAATACTGAACACAAAACTTCAATAAATATAGCTAATGAATTTAACACATTCTTCACTAACACTATACAAACACTAGCTAGCCAGCTCTCACCTGATAATTTCACTTTACCTACTAATAAAACAAACTCTTCTCCTTCCTTCCAACTTCAACCCATCCCTACATCATATGTACTTACCCTCCTTCAGAAAATGAAACCATGCTCTCCTCGGCAGACCAACTACCTGCAGAATTTCTGCAACTAAATCCATTGCCTACCCTATATCAATCCTAATCAACAGAACCATTACTGAAAGCTATATCCCTCCATTTGGAAAATCTCCCATATTATCCCCTCCACAAAGGTGGCCAATCTACTGAACTTTCCAACTTTCACCAATTGCCCTCCTCTCACCTATAGCTAAAATTATGGAAAAATGCATCCATAAACAACTACTTCAACATTTAACACAAAATAATCTTCTAGCTAACTGCCAGCATGGTTTTAGACCTTCACACAGTACCTCCACTGCCCTTCTCTCCTTTACAGATATTATCAACAAACACCGTAGTCTAAACAAACTCTCTTCTGCCCTATTCATTGACCTATCTAAAGCTTTTGATATGGTGAATCACCAAATTCTCATCACCATAATAAAATCCCTATCACTTGACACATCCTCCATTAAGTGGTTCCAGTCCTACCTTGACAAAGACAGCAGTGGCACAAGTCTCTCTCTACCCACCTACCAGTCAACCTAGGTGTCCCCCAAGATTCCATCCTTGGACCTCTACTTTTTTCCATTTTCATCAATGACCTCCACCTGGCTATCCCTCAAGCCTCTTGTATACAATATGCAGATGATTCCACACTTATATGCTCAGCCTCATCCTCTTCAGACCTCCTACACCTTACCCAACAAGTCTTCAACACAGTTGAGAAATGGTTCACACATAGATGCCTTCTCTTAAACCCCAAAAAGACTAAACTCCTTCTTTTCTCTCCCAACAGTAAATTCCCACATTAGATTTCTCAGTCACTTCCACCAACAATACTATTATATCCCCAGAACCTACCACTAAACTGCTAGGAGTCACCATCGACAATAAACTAAACTTTGATATACATATAAACAATACTATTAAATCTGTTAATAGAAAATTAGGCTCCTGTATCGGATTAAATCTTTTCTCCTACCCTCTGCTAACAATAGCACACACACATCTAATATCTCCTCTTCTATATGCTTCACCCATCTTTACTAAACTTTCTAAAACAATCTCAGCAAACTGGAAATGTCCTATAATAACATAGATTTGCCACAGATAGAACCCATCATTGCCTCAATTTAAAACAGCTAGGCTGGCTTGAACTACAGAACCCAATTAAATTCCATCAACTAACTATAGCTCACAAAACCCTTTACACACCATCCAAAACACCTGCTCTATCCACTAATCACTCCCTATAAAAACCTAGATTCACTAAGGTCCTCACATAAACTCTTAGCACATACTACCAAAATAAACAACAAGGCCAGTGACTCTCTTGCCTGGAATCTTCTACCAAATGATATTTCTACACTTCCCTCTCTCTCCAGTTTCAAAAACAATCTGAAAGTATATCTCAAATCTCACTAGCTATGTCATTGCTCCAAACCTGACTAGCTCTATAATTACTTAACTGCATCCTATATGGATTATTTAGCTAGAATTGTTATTTTTATCCTGTAATTTAGTGCTGTTTATGCTTATTTTTTTGTATTTTTTCGTTTGCATATTTGTGTTACTCATAGATAGAAATAAGTTAATTAGCTGTATGTATCTAGGAGCTTTTCTCCCCGGGCCTCTACTGAAAATGGACATGTATCCAGTTAGACTAGCCCGGTAAACAAATGTAAAATAAATAAATAAAATAAATAAATACCTTGGTGCTTTTGCCAGTTTTGTCCAATAAATTCCAGACCCCTATTGCCTATTGTCTGTATCCCTAATTGCAGTTATCCCTAATGTCAGAATCCCCTTTCTCCATTCCTGATTTGGCTTAGTTCTTAGAGTACTTTCTGCTACTTTATGAATGTAATATTCTTTAAAGTTGTTATTCTCCTTAAGGATCTGCATCCAAACTCCCTGTCTCTCCTTGTTCCTTGACCTTCCCCCCCGTTTCATCATCATCCCTTTCCACTTTGAATTATAGGTTTCTGCTTGTGCTATGTATTGGAACCTTAACTGTATAGCTCTGAAATACCCCTTCAAATTGGGTAATCCCAAGGTGCCTTGATCTATTAGAAGAATCAACTTATCCCATTTGACTCTTGACACCTTCCCCTCCCAGATAAAACCTTTCAGTTCTTTATAACTGTTATCCACAACTTCTTCTCTGGTTGATAAAAAATATGCCTGACCTGTGTATAAAACTAAAGGGAATAAAAATATTTTAACTGCCTGCATCTTGCTATCCATATCCATATAGCAGAGCCTCTAAATTCTCAGTTTTTGGATTATCTTTTGTTTAGTCTCTTCCCACATATCTTTAGCTGCCACACCAGAATCCATTTTAATCCATACTCCTAAGTACTTCATTTTATCATGTCCCCATAAACATGAATATATGGATATTACTGAACCAATTCATGTGTGGGTTCATCATTTACAGCTATTACCTTTGTTTTAGCATTATTAATTTTGTATCCCAAAAAAGATGCAAAACTACCTCAAAATGTTTCACAACACTGAAATGTCCATTTCTGGTTTTATCAGGTATAAAATAATATCATCTGCAAATAGGGCCAGCTTTTCTTGACTGCCATACCAATTACATTCTTGAATTTATGAGTCTCTTATTTTCTTTGTCAATGGTTCTAATGCAAATAACAAAGGAGAAAGAGGAAACCCCTGCCTGGTTCCTCTGCTCAAATAGAAATTATCAGAGATGTGTCCACCCACTTTAATTTTCATCTCCAATCCCTCATATATTCTTCTAATCACCCTTATAGTTGTATCAGGGAATGCAAACGCTTCCACTGTCCTGCTCAAAAGCTCCTAGCTTACTCTGTCAAATGCTTTCTCTGCATCAAGACCCACCAACAACAGTGATATTTTCTTCCATTCTGCTTCCCTCTGGATAATTAATGTTCTGTTAATGTTGTCAGTTGTTTGTGTCCCCTCCAACAAACCACAGTGATCCATATCTATTAACTTTTGCATTACCTTTGTCATTTTTTTAGCCATTATAGACATAAACACTATAATCATGGCTTAGTATTGAAATGGGTTTGTATAAAGCTGGGTCTGGTTGGTCTTTACCCTCTTTAGGTATTACACCTACCACTGCTTTCTTCTAGGATGTTGGTACTTCTCCTCCTCTTAAAATGCTGTTAAACAAAACATTCCAAATCTTTATCAATATTTTTCCTCCTAGTTTCCAACCTTCCATAGGAATACCATCTATTGCTGGGAACTTTCCTGCGGATGGATTATACAGCACTATTTTATTTCATCTCCTCCTGTCCTATCTAGCTTCTACCTTTAACCTTGGCATATTTAATTCTTCCAAAAACATTTCCATTTATACCTTTTCTTGGTTTCCATATTTCTCAGCTTTATTTAGACTTTCATAACATTTCCAAAATATTTCTAGTACCTCCAGAGGATCTCTTGACATCTGCAATAAATTATATAACAAAAGGAAAAAAATTGCTATCCAGGACCAAGAAGGAGCAGGTGCCCAATTTGAAGGAATCTCTCCTTAGCCTGAACAAGTAAATATGATCACTAGTGAAATCCTCTAAAGTCAACTTGGAGTCCAAATTGGCCACATCTACTAGAGACAATCATAAGACCTTCTTCAAATATGTCCGCAGTCTCAAAGGAAGCACCAAGATCTGTTTAGAGCTGGTGGTCAAGGACACCACATACACAAATGCTGTAGATATAGCCAACCTACAGGCTGACAGATTTAGCAAAAACTTCACCCCTCCATCTCTCCATCAGTAAATCAGGACATCCCCACTACCGGTCCCCCTCCTCTTATTTCTAGGGAACAGGTCATCACTGCCCTCTCAAAGGCAAAAAATACAGCCTCCATGGGACCCGATAACATCCCAGCCTGCATCCTACATGAACTCAGGCATGAGCTTGCAGCACCATTAGGCATCCTATTCAACCAAAGCCTGAGTACCAGTTTTGCCCCATCCGAGTGGAGGACAGCCACTGTCTTCCCTTTACACCAAGGTGGAGTGTCTCTCACTGATCTGGCAAATTATAGACCCGTCAGCCTAACTAGCCTGATCTGCAAGGCCATGGAACGGATTATCATGGACCTCATTAACAGGGACATTGGCAACCTCCAAACACTTGACCCCAACACAGTCTGGATTTGTCAAGGGGAGGTCATGTCTGCTAAATCTGGTCAACTTCTTTGAGACAGTCACCAAACCCATGGACAAGGGGAAGACAGTGCACACTGCCTACCTTGACCTGGCCAAAGCCTTCGACACTATTCTGCACTCAGGAATAATAGATAATCTTCCTCAGCTAGACATCAATCCATATGTTATCAGATGGGTAGCAAACTGTCTCACTGATAGAACCCACCTAATCAAAATAGGGGAAGCCACCTCAAGCAGTAGACCTGTTATGAGAGGCATTCCCCAGGGATCAGTCTTGGGACCTTTGTTATTCGGGATATACTTCTCTGAGGTGCAGGCCAAAATCAGTGGGCTATGGCTGACCAAGTTTGCAGATGACTGCAAGCTGGGCATGGTCATCAATTCCTCAAGTGATGTGGACATCCTGCAAGAGGGTCTCACCCAAACAAATGACTGGTGCCAGAAACATGGCCTCAAGCTGAATGCCAAAAAATGCATCATCATCCCCTTAGGGGAGAGTGGTGTCCCCACATATTATCACATTAATAAAAATGTCCTAAGCATGCAATCAGTCGTGAGGGATTTGGGCACCCAGGTTGATAGCAACCTGCCTTTTGACCATTGTGTTACTTCCATTGTATGGAAAGCTTTCTACATGGCCCACCTCATAAGTAAGGGTATCTCATCAAGGGACAAGGAGGTCGTAACATCCCTGTATTCTTCCCTTATATGATGAATTATTGAGTACAATGCCCCTTTTGGCATGTATCTCGCAAAACACATGCAGCAGCTGAGAGAGACCACAGAGGTTCCTCCCAGAAGAATCCAGGGTGTCAAACATCTACCCTACACAGATAGGCTTAAAAGCCCTGTCCCTCTGCTCAGTTTCATACAGACTCCTCAGAGATGACCTCTGTCTGACCTACAAAGCAATCTCAGACCCTGCCTTGATGGGACTGTTGCATATCTGCAAGTCAAGCTTCACTTGGGTAACCTGCACGCATGACCTCAGCCTGGTCTGTGACATCAACTGGACTTGTTGGTGGGGCAGATTTGTCTCTGGGGACTCCCCCATCTGTGGAATAGACCCCCCTCCACGTCAAGCAGAGTCCCTCATTATCTCTTTTCAAGCGCAACCTGGATAGCTGGATGGGAAACAGAAAATACACCCCTGGGATTCCACCTGTGGCCATGCTGGACAGGGAGGCTGGGTGCTGACTTGTCTAAACATGGGCTAAACTCTTGGCTAGGCTTATAAGGACCTCAGGGCCAATAGCCTAGTAACTTCCTATGATCCTTGTTATAGGCTCCCTAAGCTTGGTGGCAACCCTTTCTACTTTCTGTTGTCAGAGTTGTCATGCTAAATGTTTTTGTGCTCTGGAGTTATTATCAAAAGTCAGTTGCTTAACAGCAATCTTTCTAAACTCATGCGTATTATTGAGGTAATCCCTTATTTTCTGTTTAGCATTCTGCAATTGCTCCTCTTCTTCTTCTTCTGTGATATTCCCCTTATTCTGCAATACTTAATATCTACTAGGGCCTCTAAATAATTCTTGTTACTTCTTAACCATATCTCTTTCTTTTATTTCCACCCTATTTTTAAACTCCATTTTAATTTTATCCCACTCCCAATTATATTTTCTGAAGAGATTTCTATCTTCTCTAATAATTCCCAAATAATTTCCACTACCCATTCCTTAAATTACTCTCTTTTCAACAAATGGGAAAATGCCAGTGTCTCATTTTTATTTTATTACCCTGCATTTTTATTTTAATTATTATTGGCATGTGATCTGAAATAGTTATTGGATGCGTATCAACATTTTCAATTAAATGAACATGTTCCTGTGAAATGTAAGTTCTGTCCAGCCTAGTTCAGTTTTTTATCTTGGGGAATAATATATAAATTCACTTCAAATTCCTACTACTAAATTCACATCTTCCATTCCAAATATTTTCATAAATTTCTTCAAAAATCTACCCTTCTTTGTTATATTTTCCCTTCTGGGCCCCCCAGACACACCTTCACTGCTGCAAATCAAATTCCAATCCCCATCTGTAAGTAAATTTCCCTGCTGAAAGCTGATTATTTCTCCCAGAATTTTCTAAAGCTCCATTATAGCAGTTTTAGGAGGAATATAAATACATTCCAGTGTAATCCTCCTCTCTTGCCAGTAGTCCCTTAGTACTACAAATCTACCATTTTTATCTTTTTTATCCTCTTCTATCAATATTTAACCTCTTCTTGCAATTAATAGAAGTACTCTTTGCTTCCTTTGTCCCAGGTATTCCACTGAATAATTGTCCTGAAAACCTTTCTTTATCAAATGCACATGTTCAGTTCTTTCAAAATGTGTCTCCTGTAGCATAACTATTTGCACTCTGCATTTTTAATATAGTTCACTACTCTTTCTTTTTTTGTATATATATATATATATATATATATATATATATATATATATATATATGTGAGACCATTAACATTTCAAGATAATATAGAAAGTGTCATTATGTTAAAAAGTTATTATTCCCACCTTTTATGTGTAACAGCTTTTTTGTTAAGTTTCTAGCTCCAACTTTTGTGTTACATGCTATGTCACATCTTACAAAACTTTTTGTTTTATTGAAAGCCCTCAAACAAAAAATACAGCCTCAATACACCTCTAAAACCTATTAACTTAAGACTAACAGACAAAACTATGTACATCTTTAAAAAAATGAAGTTTTACCCTCCTGATAGGAGCAATTGTCCCAAACTGACAGCTACACTGACAGATTTGGGTTAAGCTAAAAGGAAGGTTATCCATGCAAAGACGCATGGTACAGCCTCTGCTTCTACTAAGTGTTGTCTGGTTTTTGCTCTCCCAGATTGGGAAAACACATGAATACTTTCAGAAAAAATATCTCCTAAACATTGAAAGAAGCATTCTGTTTTTATTACTCTTATAAGATTGTCTTCATGGAGACATGAGAACCAGATGCAGAACTGCTTCTACAAGCATTTATTTATTTATCTGGTAGAGGAAAGTTTTATTATATTCAATGTTCTATTTTATTTATTTGCTTTCTCTTAAAACTTATTATTAGATCAAGCCAAGGACCTTAATCCAGTCATTCCGCTATGCAAGAATGAGAAAACACAAATCAATTTTTCTTGTATCCTACTCTTTTTATCAGACTTTTCTTCCTTTTTTATGTTGCAGTGCCTACATTTCTTAAAACTAAACAAGGAGAAAGAGAAAAGAAAGGGGAAAAAACAGCGGCACCTGTTTGCTTTAATACCCCTATTACATTTGAAAATAACTGAGAAAACTTTATAGCATGCAGATTATATCATGTATTATAAAAATATTACTGTTAAGAACAAAATTTTGTTTTACTTACAGTTAACTCTCTCTCTCTCTCTTCCCCTCTCCTAAGTGTTCTTACAAACATTAATGACATGAAGTGGGTCGTATGCTTTAGAGTCTGCTACAAGTTTAACAAAATCAAAAAGTCCAATATTTCTAGGTTTCCATGTTCTGTCATGTTTCACAAATACAATTAATGCTTTGTAATCCACATTTAGTTAACAATTTCTGAGTTGCTGGTTTTATTCCTGTTTATCTCCATCTCCCATATCCAGTCTATGCTTCATTTCCAATGTACTCTCATTTCTTCTAGTCAACTCTTGTATTTTTTCTGTCTCTGAAGCATTTACATTGAAACATTGGAAAGAGTTTCAGTGGCACAGTCTCTCTGTGGTCTTTATTACCAGAGGAACAAGAAGCAGAATCTCATTCTGTTTCACAGCTCATTTTTAGTTGGACAAACATTTGTATTTCTTACTTAACATGTTCTGCATTAAGAAATAATTTTGTCCCTCCAGGAAAGAATATTCTGATGATAGCTGGGTACAGCAATTAGAAATTATTGCCTTCTTTTTGACATTCCTTGATTAATGGAATAAATTTACTCCTGTTTTGCCTGGTGTACAGTGAGTAATCATTTTCCACAAACACTCTACTACCACCCACTTTTAGTACTTTGTCCTGCCACAGTTTTGTCAAAATCAACTCCTTCTCCTGGTAGGATTGCATCTTTACTATTAAAGGTCTAGGCTGCTTTCTAATAGCCAGCTTTGGAGCATACAAACAAGGTGCCCCTTTAATTAACAACTCCTGCTGTTAATCCAGTTGCTTATTTGTGCTTTCATAAAATTAATACAGTCTGTTCCTTCCAGCTTCTCTGGTACAGCAGGAAATCTCAGGTTTTCCCTGTTTGCTCTGTCCTCTAATTCTATTATTTTTTAAACATCTCTTCTTGAGCAGTCTCATATTCAGCCAGCCTTTACTTCATTTCGACCTCTGATTTTTGCAGTTTATCACTTCATCTGAATATCTGTTTAAAGCTTCTTCCATTTTTCTACCCTTTTGTTATTTGAGTTGATATACTCCATTGGTGCTTTATTTATTTTAATCAGCTTTACGTACATTTGACTTATTTTTTTTTCCTCTAGGAAATTGGAAGTCATGCCTTGCACCAAAGCTGGTGTTTGCACTGTTGTTTGCTGAACAGCTGCAGTATTCTTCCCAGTCAGTGTTTTTTCCTCACCTTTTGTGATTTACATTTTTTCAGGTTCTCTGATTACTTTTTACTGGCATCCAGGCAGTGCACTTGCTAGCCAGTTACTGAAATTTATCACAAAATACAAGTTTACTGGCTCTCTCTTCTGAGTTTCTGAAAGAATAGGATGAAGTGGTCTTGCCCATTGGTTACATGGCTCTATTTCTGTTTTAGAAGTGGGCAGCATATAATATCAGAGGTTGCAGACTGATGAGTCTTCTCTTTGTCCCAGATTTTGTCCTTCAGTGGAGGAATGCATTGGGCATTTGGGTGTATGCAGTAGAGCTATTGGTTCAGTCAAGTGGAACAGGGGAGAAGAAAACTGGTTTCATAATATTGACCACAATGAATGTTGGAGCACTTACAGATGTCAAAAAACTGAGATGTTTGTTGCATGTTTTCTGGTTCCATCACAATCAGTGCTAAAATAAGAGACAATAAGGATTACCTGGTAATGGTCAGGAGTTAACAGAATCCCTATCCATCCTTGACACAGAAAGAGATGGGATAAGATCTATCTTCATTTGCACTTGCAACAAAGCTTTCATCATTTTACCATTGTCTAAGTCTACCATTTTAGAATGACTATGGGCGAAATTAATAGAAGACAAAACTGATATGAAAAATCTGGTTAAGGAAGGCATAAAAGGGATCCTGCTAGTTCTGCATCTACAATGTGATACAGCACAATAACGGATGGTACTAGCAAGGGCTTATGTATTTGCAAACTGCCTACTATTCAAAGCACTCTTTGTCACTAAAACTGTCCAAGACTAGCTTTAAAGGAGTGCATGTCCTTACTGTTTTAACCTTCTCAGGTGACAAGTTCTGATATTTATCTATCTGTTCTGAGAACCATGTTGTATTCCTGTTGTGAATAAATTCTCAGAAATCATATTGGTGACTTTCTATTACATTGGTGAACCAAGACATTACCATAAATAAGGATTTTTGAATCCTTAAATATCTGATTAAGATATTTTCTTCTCTTTGACAGTATCCTTATGAATATAAATTTCACCTTACTCATCCTATTCTTATATCAAAAGTCCAGATAGTCCCCAATTTTGTTTTGGAAAATTTCCCAGTACAGCCTCAACTTTTGATAATAAATCCTTAAGTTGGGAACGCCAAAGACTATTACCCAGTTCAAGTTTGGAACATAGCAATGAAACATATATAATCTTCATTACCTACTTTATGTTGCCTAAAATATTTGTAAAAAATCATGGTTGTATAACATTCTTTTATTGCACCAGTAATGTACTCTTTAAAATTTAGTTAATTTTGAAATAATATCCATGTTCATAATGATTGTTATTGTTTCAATATTCCTGTCACTTAACTTGTACCTGTATGTTATACTAGGGCTCCTAAGCAACATGGTTGATTTTGTTTATATTTATACCCACTGTGTTATTCTTGGTGCTTCTGGCCAACGTATCTAAAGAATTTTTTATGCTTATGCAGTCATCATTGTAGGCAATGTAGCTACATAACTTTAGATCATCCATGTACTTCTTATAGAGGGGAACAACCTCATATAACAAGGTAACCAAGCTCTGTCCCTCTTCAAAACTACCCTATGTAAGAAAACATGGCACAACAGAGGTTAAAGACTCTCTGTCCTGTTCTCTAGACATATTAGCTGGAACCAGGGAATAATCTATTGGGGAAAAACATATTCAGATCACATTTCATCTTAAGCAGCTTGAGCCTTAGCACAAAGTTTTTGTAAATCTGAATGAGAGACTTTGAGGGACAGAGAAGTTGGAAATTTGCTGAATGCAAGTTTATTTCTTGTCTCCAGCTGCTTTAATATATAGTAAGTGTACTCAGCACACAATATTCCTATAGATTCTTGCTGCAGAAGTAACATAATCTCACTGCCAAAAGAACGTATACAGCTAAGTTTCACTCAAGTTGTAAAACAACAAAAGGTCAGCTACCTTCAGTTAAAACCAATGTAAAGCAATTGCCATGAATCAAATTAAATTGCTGAAATATATTTTGAGCTGTTTTGCTTCACTTCTGCATCAGTGAGTTCTGAACAGTGTTGAATCTGCTGGAAGGGCTACCCACCCCCATTCACAGACCTTAAACTGCTTTAGTTGAAACTAAATTAACACTTTAGCATATTTTACTTTGGCAGTGCTAAATTTTCTTGGAGAAAGCAAATAAATCCCATAACAATAAAATTAAATGCAGTGACTCGCCTCCAAGTAGTCAGAGTTCAGAGATCTTGTTTTAATATACTTAAGCATTCCACCTCATTGATTGTTTTGGTGGAATAAATATCTGTGGGGGACTAACTGCATTCCAATGAACTATCCAATTGGTTGGACTCAACTCTGCTCCACTACCCTACCCCAGTTCACACACACCCAAATCATCTACACTTATCCTTAGTTACTCTTCACCACCATAATACCACCAACCATAAAACAACTTATAATTTATACTTTTGCCCCTCCTTCACACACTCAGTAACCGCTTCCTACATTTCTTCTTTCTATCAGCTGGATTGCATCTACATTGTAACTCAACAAACCATCCCAGTTCACCCAACCCACAACCAGTCAAACCCCATCCAGCCCACTATCACTATCTAAACAGTTTACTAACTGAACATTTGCATAATAGCCAGCAATTTATTCAAAGGACTACAATTTACTTCCTCTTCTTTCTAGCACACATAACCGAGTACCAAACATCTCTCAACAACAGTCTTATGTCCAATGCTCAGTCCATTGCTCAAATGGAAATTAAACCTACATTTCATTCTGTATAGCCCACAACCTTTACAGCCTGTCTCACATCCATCTTTTCAATCTAAATATATAAAAATAATTAACCCAACCACAAACTATTCACAAAGAACAAATTTAAAACCAAGTGGTATTGTGTATTCTAGCTATCCCTACCTACACACTGCAACAATATGGTGACAGTCACCCTAACCCAGATCCAGCCACTACAGCCTCTCCCATAATTGCACATACAACCATTAATAGGATCATAAGAGGTTACTAGGCTATCAACCAGAGTTCATTTTAAGCCTAGCCATTTCATCCTAATTTAATGACATAGATACTCTAGTCAATGCCCAGGATTGTATTTATTAATGACTCCCCATGTCTAGGAGGGTTGTGGGTGCTATCCCTGGTAAGAATTTATGGTGCCCCATCCATTCATCCAGGTTTCTTTCGAACAGTGTCATAGAGGTGCTCTGCTTCACATGAATTGGTAGCCTATTTCAAAGATGTAGCAGTCACTGGGAGACAAATCTGTCCCTCCAACATGTTCTATTCAAGTCGCAGAACATATTTAGGTTCTTGGAATGAGAAGCTCTAGTCCCATTTGATTTGCAGATGTGCAGTAAATTCATTAGGTTTGGGTTGGGGATTTCTCTGTAAGTCAGGCATAAGTCTCTGCTAAGAAGTCTATACAATAATGAGTATAGTGACAGGGACTTTAGTCGGTCTGTATAAGGCATGTGCTGGAATCCTTTGATCTTCTTAGTTAGAAACCTCTAAGGTCTCTCCACCTGCTGCAGGTGCTTTGTACTGTATGTGCTGAAAAGGGCGTTATACTCAATTATGGACCTGATTAGTGATAAGTATAGAAGGGTTATAACCTCCTTTGCTCTAGATGCGATGCCCTTGTTAAGCAAATGTGCTACATAGAAAGCCTTCATTACTACAGTAGACACATGGTGGTCAAAGTTAAGGCTACAGTCTACTTGTGATCCCAGATCTCTTACCATTTCATGGGTACACAGGGTATTGTTGTTAATTTGATAGTGTGGAGGGACATTCATTTTACTGTAGGGAATGATGATGCATTTCTTTTCATTCAGTTTGACACCATGAAACCAGTCACTTGTCTGCATAAGACCATCCTGAAGTATACTGACATCATTTGGGGATTGAATAATTGCACCCAGTTTGCATTTATCTGAAGACTTGGTCAGCCACTTGGTCAGTCACAGCCCCTTACTTTTGGCCTGAAGTTCTGAGAACTATATACCAAACAGTAGGGGACCCAGCACTGACCCTTGTGGCATCCCACTGGTGACAGATCTGCTGGTTGATATGGAGTCACCCACTTTGATAGTGTGTGACCTGTTTGTGAGCCAGCTGGCAACCCATCTTACAACAAAGGGTTTACATTCAGTTTGCAAAGTTTATTGGTAATCCCTGAGTGTGGGATTGTGTCAAAAGCCTTTGCCAAGTCGAGGTATGCTGTGTGCACAGATTTACCCTCGTCAATGGCCCTGGTCACATTTTTGAAGAAATCCACTAGGTTTAACAGGCAGGATCTGCCAGTGATAAAGCCAAACTGGGTCAGATCCAGGGTTTGGAAGTCACCTATGTCTTTATTTATGAGGTCCATGATGATACATTCCATAGCTTTACAGATGAGGCTGGTCAAACTTATGGGTCTATAATTCCCTGGGTCTGTTGCTAGGCCACCTTTGTGGAGGGAAATAACTGCTGTTGTTCTCCATTACACAGGCACAGTGGTTAGGCTGTGATTGAATAGGGTACTTAATGGGGATGCTAGTTGATGTTTTAGTTTGTTTAGAAGACAGGTTGGGATGACATCTGTTCACACAGAGGCTGTGTTTTTTGCCTTAGACAAGGCTTTAATGACCTGCTCTTCAGATATGTAGGGTGGCAGAGAAGTTGGGGGCAAGGTTTGTGATAAGTTTGGAGGGGATATCTGTCTGCTAGCAGGTTTGCTATCTCTGCGGGATCAGTGTGTGTGATACTGTTAGTCACTAGTTTGGCACATGCTTGGGTCCTACCTTTTAAGCTACGTACATAGCTGTAAAATGCCTTATGATTATCTTTGGCTGTGAATGATAAGTTTTTCTCAACGTTACCCTTTGAAGATTTGACATGTTGTCTTATTTGCATGTTGAAGCTGAGGAGAGTGCTTTTCCATTGTTGGGGCCTTGCCTTAGTTTTCTTAGACAGCAACTTTTTGCATTTGTTGTAAAGTTTGTTGATGCTGGATGTCCACCAGGGCAGCTTTTTTTTTTACTTGCAGATCTGGCTTTGATTCTGTCTGGAACAGCTGAGTCTATACACTTATACAAGTGACTGTACAGGGCTTTAGTGTAAGCTTTGGTGTGGTTACCACTTCCAGCTGGGGGTGGAGCTTAAAATGCATTTATACCTCCCCCTAGGAGGGTATAGTTTGTTTTGGTGAATTTTTTTAGTCTGACTTCACCCTTTGTGAGTTCTGGTGTTAGTACCAGTTCAAAGGTGTCTGATTTGTGGTCAGATTAACCAATGACAGTCCAACAGTTGTGGTAGTGCATCTGCTTGTCATGTTAGTGAGGACCAGATCTAGTATGTTTGTTTCTCTTGTTGGAGTTTGAACAAATTTGTTCCAGGGCATTTGAATTAACAAAGTCATGGAACTTTTGCACTCATGAATTAAGGCTAGAGTAGGTTTCCCAGTTAATGGTGGGATAATTGAAATCCCCCATGACCAGAGTGTTTGGCAATATTTGGATTGACTCCAGTGTGGTCATGTTGGCCTCATGCACATCATGATCCATGGAGGGGACTCTATAACTAGCTATGACTTGCAAGTTGGGTAAAACAAGTCTAAAATTTATAAGCATCAATCATAGCTGTATCTGTAACAAGTAACTGAACTGCATGGTTTCATATCTCATTACAACCCTGACAGCCTCACTATCACAGACATGTGATCCTTCAAGCAGACCATAAATCCAAAAAAAGCAGGTGGTGTAGCTATTATATACTCAAAACACCTGAACCTTTCCCTTAATCAGAAGAAAACAGTCCTCATCTTAAAATGCAGGGATTCTTATTGCCTTACTCAAATTAAACTCTTATAAGACTATATGTATCATAGCCTTATATATTATCCCTGGCAATAATATCAGCATAACAGACAGCATATTATCCTGGGCATCTACCAATATACCTCAATAAATCATCATCCTTGGGGACATTAACCTACACTGGGCCCAAACTGTATCTCATTCCCCCAACTATCAGTATTAACTTATATAGTTCTCTCAGCTCACAAATACACCAATATATAACAATCCATCCTTTGAGCCATCTACTCTGGATTGGATTCTGTCAGCTAAACCCAGTAATTTCTATAACTGCTGAACACTATCTGACAATCTAAGTAATGATCTGCCGAGTTTAGCTAACAGGCTTGTATGCAATCCAGTAAAATATTATGCATACAAGAATGTGCGTAACCTTACCAATTTTAATGAGAGATATTTCATCTCCACACTCAAACAATACAATTAGAATATGTTAAAAATATTCCTCTAGACAAAGCCACCCTCAAATTTAAAAAGATCTTTACCAGTATACTGAACGAACATGCGCCCATCAGGAGAAAAAGAGTTAAACTTTGTCCAGCTACATGACTATCTAAGAACAGCAGGCAACTAATGATGCTTAGCGACAAGGTCTGGAAAGCATGGCACACCAACACATCCCAGGAAAAACATCTACACTACAGACAGATAAGAAATAAAACCAAACACAGTGCAACGCATGACAAAAAACTCCACTACTTTAATCTACAACAGATGCACCAAAATAATCCTAAAAATGTGTGATAATTGCTCCAAAATCTACTGAACCCAGGCCAAAGTCAGCAGCCCTGTCCCTCTCCAGAAGGCATCTCATGAACAATCACTAATAACTTTAACAAATGCGTACTTCAAGCTGTAGCCTCACTTATCAAAGACAACCCTATCATCAAACCAAACCCCTCCACCCACCAAGCCCCATGGAACCCCACTTCTCACTCAAACCTGTCCATATCTCCACCATAAGAAAATATCTCCTAAAACTAAAAACTACAAACTCTGCTGCAAACAACATTCCTTTTGAATTTCTAAAAATTGCAGCTGAATCAGACCATTTGCCATTTTGTCATCATTGTCTAAACTATTAGAAAAGTGTATCTATTTTCATTTACTGCAATACCTAACCATAAACGATCTTTTCTCTCCAATACAGTATAGTTTTCATTACAACCATAGCACCACCACTACCCTACTTCACCTTGCTGATAACATTAATAAAAACAGAAATACCGGAAACCTAGTATCATCCTTATTTCTTATTCCTAGACCTGTCCAAAGCATTCAGCACTATCTTGTACCATAAACTATTACTTAAACTCTCTGCTTTAAGTCTCTCTCCCTCTTCTATCTCCTGGTTTAACTGCTACATGACATATAGAGTCCAGGCAGTCAAATGGCAGCAGGAATACTCATCATTTCTACCTATGACTGTAGGAGTGCCACAAAGTGCCATATTTGGACCCCTCCTGTTTCTATATATTTATAAATCACAATGCTTCCAAGAATGCCACTCTTATACAATATGCAGATGACTCTGTACTCATCTGCACAGCCTTCAACCTACAAAAACCTCAATAAATTACCCAAGAAACCTTTTATTACCACAGAATCCTGGCTAGACAACTCACAACCTATAGTTAACAGCCCTCTCAAAAAAGTGTCTGCTTTTCATCCCTAAAACATTCTTGAAAAACAAAACTGTTGTAAAAATCCCTTCATTAAATAACATCCTGAATGAACAGGTCCCAAACTCTTAGGAGTCACCATTGATGACAACATGAAGTTTCAGGTAAACTTCCATACTGTTATTTAAAAAGAACACTAAAAACACACCCTCTTATATAGACCAAAACCCTAGCTAACAGGCAGAACTACAGAAACCATAGCTAAGGCATACCCCCACCTACCCTGCTGTTTGCCTCCCCGCTCTTTACTAACCTACAAACTTCCACACAAACAAAGCTGGAACAGTGCTGCAATAAAATTACTCACTTTGCTGCTAATTGCCACTTCAGAACTCATCATTGCTCTGACCTTAAACAACTAAATCGGATTGAACTCCCACATCACCTTCACTATAGTCAGCTACTACTAGCTCATACTCTAATATACTACCTTGCTAAATATTCAGCACTAAAATGCCTGCTTTAACACTACCACCTTACAAAAGCTCTTCACTCTAAAGACATATTCCTCCTCTCCATCACTAAAGTCCAGAATGCATCTGGAACCTCCTTATACTCAAAATCTGTAACCTTCTTCTGGAGTGTCCTCCCACATACTCTCAGGGTTCTTAAAAACAGCAGGCATTCAAAACACATCTAAGAGAATACCTCTCAACATCCTGGCTCTGTAGCTGTACATTTCTAGGATAAGTATAACATTTCTGCTTTCTCGCTTGTGCCAAGCCTGGTCTTAGGCATTTGTTAATAATAGTATTGGAAGGATTGGAGAAACAGCTTGCCCTATCAACAGCATAAACAAGAGTTTGATGACGGGGGTAGGCAAATGTTCAATGTGAGCAGAAGAGGTCTCAGGGCCAATCTTTAGAGATCACTTATAATTACTGGTAGAAAATAATGTGAAAACAAAGCAGGCACATAGAATTACAATGCAATTAAGGCAGGCCTGAGGTACAGTCCCTTGCCCCATAATAATATAGTTTGGTATATTTAGGTTAAAGGAACTCTGAAATCTGAGATGTGACTACTTAACAAGGAACTTAGAGTTATGGTGCCAACAGAATGAGTAAACCATATTTTTTTCTGCTGCAATATGATAAAAAACAAAGGAAAGGAACTCCAGTGACCATAGCACCTCACTTTCTTAAAACAACTTGTAACAGTATAAAAAATATACAACAGAATGATTCAAAAAAATCTGTGTGAAATAAAACACAACTCAAATAAGCACACTTATTTGTCCAAGATAAAAACAATCTAAGTTAAATATCAACAATGCACTAGCCCCTAAATGGCAAACATAGCCTTCAGGTTCAATACACTGCTAAGTAATATCATGTCATTCAATCCTGGAAAACAGTGGCATTACATTTCATCTGCCACCTAAGTTCCTTATACTCAAGATATAAATCGGATGGCCCTCCCCTGGATCCCAAGGTGACGTGGTCAATAGCAATGTATTTAAATGAATTAGGGGGTAATTTTTGATGTGCCACATTTTCACCATAACACCCTTAGATTTGACAATAGGGGGTCTCTCCAACAGAGACCCCCACCATATTTGGTATCCCAAAGATTCATAAAAGCACTGTCAACCCTCCCTTGAGGCCTATAGTGGATGCAAAGGCATCCAAGACATTTCCCCTGGCTAAGTACATAGACTATCATACCAAAGGGGTTTTGGATAACCATTCATACCTTTTTAAGGACTCGTGGGACTTTCTGGCTAAGATGTCTAATGACTTATATCCTGATGACCTGATTGTTGTTGCCATAGATGTTCAAGATCTTTTCTCAGTCATTCCCCATGAGGATGGGTTAGAGTAGTTCTATGAGGTTTTGTGTATTAATTCTGATCTTGAACACACCAAAGTACTCACCCTTAGAACTCTTATGGAGGTTATACTTGAGAACAACTTTATTGCCTTTGAGAATCAGTTATTTAGACAAAGGAGTGGTGTAGCAGTGGGGGGCCACATGTGCCCCTGTCTCCATCAATGTTGTTTTGGTACACTGGCAAAACACTCTGGTTTTTACATCTGAATACAAGGACTATTGGTCCCTTTATGGTTGTTTTTTTGGATGACATAATCATCTTTTGGAGAGATACCAGAGATAGATTGGAACAGTTTTTTTTCAGTTTATAAATAGCACCACTCAATTTTTGAAATTCACTATGGATATTCAACAAGACAGGGTTAATTATTTGGATGTTTTTATCATGAAGGATAGCTTGCTACAAAGATTTCAGTCTACACTCTACACAAAGCCCACACATTCCAATTCCTTATTATATTTTGATAGCTGGCATCCCCTTCAGCAAAAGAAGTCATTGGTGAAGGGTCAGTGTGTCAGATTGACCTGTATGGTTAGCAACTACACCACTTTTCAAGAGGAATGTAATAAATTGTGGGGGAGCTAGAAAGAATGGGTTATCCTGAACTATTCTTAAATAATATTTTCAGGGGAAGTTGAGATAAAGAGACATCAAGGATACTTCTTTCCCTTGTTAGGGAGTATGAACAGTAACTCATGCAACCCCCATGAGTGGAGCCCCCTGTAGATTTTGAAAAACAAGTTAATTTTTGGAAATCCCTGGTGTTACCTTACAACTTGCACTTTGAAGGGATTTGGAATATTATTTGTAAGAAGTGGTTCCTTTTTGGGGTAGAGCATGAGTATTATAACAAAGTGGGCCAAGGTCCAGTAGTTGTTTATAAGAAGGACATTTGTTTTAAAACTCTGTTGGAGAGACCCCCTACTGACAAGCCTAAGGGTGTTATGGTTAAATGTGGCCACTGTTCACAATGTAGGTTAATTCTCGAACCATCTGATTTGAGAGCTTCAGGACTATTAAACGTGCATGTAGGTACAATTGTGACAGCAAAGGAATAGTTTATGTGGCAAAGTGTCAGCTGTGTCAATGTTTTTATATAGGAAAAACAAAAAGGATACTGAAGAACAGGATTTACCAACAACAGTATGACATTTCACAGGGCGACAAGAGGAACACCTTATTTAAGCACATCAAAAATGATCCCTCTCATTCATTTAAGTACATTGCTATTGACCATGTCACCCTGGGATCCAGGGGAGGGCCATCTGATTTATATCTTTATAAGGAACTTAGGTGGCAGATGAAATGTAATGCCACTGTTTTTCCAGGATTATATGACATGGTATTAATTACTGCGTGATTGTTTTTATCCTGGGCAAATAAGTGTGCTTATTCGACTTGTGTTTCATTTCACAGAGATTTTTTTGAATCTTTATACTCTTACAAGCGCTTGTGTTTATGTTCTCATGTCATGTTTCTTTAAAATTTGACAATTAAGTTTTAATTGTGTATATGGATTTTTAGTGCTAGAAAAGGGTAAGGTTTCTTGGGATGAGCATTCTGAAGATATCCATTGTACCTAGGATGAATGCTCTATAGTTGTTTTAATAAAGTGAGGTGCTATGGTCACTGGAGTTCCTTTCCTTTGGTTTTTGTCAGTTTGCTGTGTTTAAAGTTCTAAGTTTCTGCTGCGATATGCAGAAAAAGGGGTGCATTAGTGCCAGTGTTGAGACTGTGTAAGTGGAGGGAGCTGTGGTAAAGTGATGGTACTATATGCCCTACTCATCTCCTGCTGGTATCTGGAGAGGAATCTAGCACTGTAAGTGTGCTTTAGGATGGGTGAACACATTTATTTCCAAGAGGTTTTATGATGGGATAGGAGATGTAGGCTTGCATGACTCTACTTTGCCTTGATTTCATTATTTTGGTGTTCAAATTATAGTAGAACCCTTCCTCTAAAAGAGGCTGATGCTATCTGATACTGGAATGGCTATGAAGGTATTGAGGTTTTCAGAAAATCTGAAGAATCTAGCTGAGCCTGCATTTTCATAATTAGGTAAGAGATTTCCCTACTGATTTCCATCATTAATGGACATTGTGTGCAAAATGGATGAATTCAAGGAGACTGCTGCATAATCCATCTGAGTAGCTGGGTTTTATTAGTTGTGCCTAAGTGAACCGAACATTTTTAGTGACAATATATTTTTATTAAGGAACCAATTATAAAGTTATTGGGAAGTTGAGAAGTTAGCATTTAGAAAACATACAGTTATATAACAACTCTTTTTAATGGCTGACATCTCAAACTTGGAGATGTATTTATTTCCCTGGCCTGCCCACACCTGCCTCCATTTCATCTCAAAGCTCCTTCTATCCTAGTCACCTGATATTGAACAATCCTATTTTAGGGATTTGAAAACTACAACTTGTAGTGAACTTCTGTCATTATTAGATTAGCTCCTACCAGAGTGCAATGCAATGCAGTGCAATGCAAAGATTAATCTAGATTTACTTATGTTGGCTTAAATCAGGCTATCATCACCTGGATCATACTACTCATCTATGTTTACTCCAGTTTAGTGGCTCTTGTGAGCAGTGGTAGGATCACAACCTTTGTGCACTGCATAGACTAGGTTGCAGGTCAGAGAACAGGTGGAGGAGAAGGATGCACCACCTTGAAGACAAATCTTCAGTTCAGTTTGTATATCTCCAAGAAGAAAGAACATTTCTTGTCACAACTCAGTTATACTCCACTCATCCACCTATATTTCTTTTATTTTGGACAGGTTGTCAGTCCAGCCTATTTAACCTCTCATAACGTCAGAAACACTGGCAGAACTAGTGCAGACTATGTACATGAACCCAATGACTCAAGTCCGAGAAGTGTACGGTCTTACAGAGGAGTTCCCAGTGGGAGTGGGTGTGCATCAGATTTCAGCTCTGAGCCCATTGCTGTTCATACTGGTGACGGACTACATTAGCAAACAGCTAACAGGGGACAGGCCAACAAAGTTGCCATATACAGACGATGTGTCATTACAGGCAAACTGTGAGCAAGACGGTAGTGGAATGGAATACAAAACTGAAGGCACATGGGATGAAACTGAGTACAGATAAGACAGTTGCAATAACAGCAAATGATGAAAATCAGAAGAAGCTGAAAATTGAGATAGAAGGGAAAACAGTGCAACAGATTAACAGCTTCAAGTATCTGGGAGGAGTGGTTGTGGAAAGGGGAAGTCTGAATGGAGTTCAAAGTTAGAATCAGAGGGACTGCAGCCACCAGAATGTCAGGGATAGTGTATAACAGAAGAATGTCAAAGAAGCTGAAAAGTAAGTTGTACAAAATGGCGTGACCAGTACTACTGTATGATACAGAAACCTGGGCAGTAAAGGCAGAGCAGTTCAGAAAGCAGGAGGTGATGGAGATGAAGTGCCCGGATGGGTGATAGGATGTACACTATAGGACAGATGAAGGAATGAGGACATAAGAGCAGAAGCTAAAGTAGCTCCAATTACAGAAAAGGTCAAAGAGAACAGACAACAGTAGTTTTGGCACATGTGCAGGAAAGCAGAAGACAATCTGGTGAAGAAGATTTGGGACAACCAGGAAGAAGGCAAGAGGAAATGAGGGCTTCCAGCAAAGAAGTGGATGGAATGTGTGAAAGAAGACCCGCGACAGATGAGTGATGAAAGGAGAGTGACAGTGTATAAGGAGAGATGGTGACAAATGACATCGCACCTCAACCCTATGTAGAAAATGGAAAAGGGGGGCTGATGATGGTGATGAAAGCTGTTTCATCTGCTGTGTGTCAGGAGACGAGACCACATGGTTCTTTGCAGCCAAGTCATCTTTCATTAGGCATATCATCCCCTGGCTGCCTACCGTTTAGCACAAGAGTTCCCTGAATATGGATTCCTCAGAGTTTTGTCAGTTTGTCTTCTTTTATATTAGATATGATGAACATAAATTTGATTTCAACTTTTTGACTTACCTATTGTGTGTTGCACCCCGGATCTATTAGTAACATCTTGCTTGGAAATAATTGTAATGTTTCTGATTGTCCATTCTTCTGTGAACACAATTGTTTTCTAGATGTTTTAAAAGAGACTTTGCTTACTACTGTCCTCAAGAAGATATTTGACATTTCTCTCAGCAGTGAAAAATATGTGTGAATCTTGAACCTCCTTTCCTTGGTTAGGATATAAGTAGTTTTTTTTTAAATCTGTTTGTACTCTTAGCTAACCTCTCATGGTTTCTTTGATCCTTGGCAGTGTGGACTTAAATCCTGGCACAGCATTAGACACCCCTAATTAAAGCTGTAAATGGCCTTGTGGTGGGGGATCTGCAGTTGTATTACACTGTAGCCTTTTTTCATTTCTCAGCAGGATTTAATTTTGCTTGAGTACCTGGAGACCCATGGTGGAGTTGACTATTCTCTTCATAACTGGTTTGTCTCTTACTTGTTGGAACATTTCCCACAAGTGGTCCCTGAAGTTTTTTTCTTCAGGATCCCACTTGGCAATGAGGATCTATAGGGCTAGGTTCTTTGTCCATTCTTTTTCATATTTATGCACTAAATCAGAGACATCATGCATAAAAATGATGTATCTCTGCCATACAAAAGTTGCCCAGATGTACTTTTTCTAGTCCAAGGAGCAAATGTTAGACTTTATTGCTTTTAAAGTGTATATCATTTCTATTCTTGATTGGATGGCATATCATTAAATAAATTCAAAACTAGCAAGGACAGGCGCTGTATGTAAACATACTTCAGTAAGACCATAACAGCACCATATCTTACTCTGCTGATACTCTGTTGAAGTAACCAACTGCAGTTTGTGTTAAAGCTTCAAGAAACAGATGTTATTTATGATAAAAGGTGGACACTTCAGGATATATGACATCCCTTGTATAGTTATTATAGTTTCACTTAATGAATATCTCTCAGATTAAAAAATGCTTTCCCACTGAATATTATTGTTACCTTCGTTTATGCAATGGTGCCCTCTCAAGCTCGACTGCTTAATACTTTGCACTTGGGACTCACAGACATTTACATTGGCTTCAGATCTCAGGAACTAGGGTACATGGTGTCATATATTTCCACTATTTCCACTATGAGAAGTTAAACATGCTATGCCTGCAGTAAACTGGACAAGAGAGCCTCATAGAAGAAAGACCTGCCTAAAATGCAGATGACATGAAGAAAAAAGTATTTTTGCATGGGGTAAGCCTCCTGCAGCCCCTGCATCCCTTATTTATAAATGCTAACTACATGATTGCACAACTGAGGGGAAAAAGAGAAATTCCACAAAAATGGTAAAAAAAGTGGCTCATGAAACTGTAAAAGTATTCCAGGATCTGTTTATTTGAGGAGTTGGGAATGGGACATGGCATACAAGGAGTTACAATTTGCCAAATGGCAAGATTACCATTTCCAGCCTATTACTTCAGTTCCAGCACCACAGCAAAGCTCATCTTAAAGATTTTAACTTTGATTTAGCAAACCTTTTATAATATAATCAGGGTCCTTCATGTCTTAAGGAGCTGCTAGGGCATTATGCTCTGATACACCACCTCTGATCTTCTGATGAGGGACTGTGGGTAATTACCTGGGTGCACCTTAAAACATATTTTAGATGATCCTTCACTTTCTTGGCTCCATTCCTATGAAATGTACTACCTTCTCAGATTCAACTGAATACTTCTGAGGCCTCTTTTATGAGATCCCTAAAGTATTATCTCTTTACCTGAGTATATCTAACCAGAGGTCAAAGGTACATAAACATTCTAGACTCTTACCCATGGAGCTACCCAGTGACTGTGTTTCAGTTATTTAACTATTTGTTTTAAATGCTGTATTTAGTTTCTTGTACTTCTAAGGAATTAAATCTTCCTGTACCTGCCAGGTGGTTTATTTCTTGCCAGAAGTTTCTTGGATGCCTTAGCATAAAGTCTTGTCTTTGCCTGAGGCAATTGCTTTGATTCTGTTAACCATTATTTGGCATTCACTCCTAATGTTCCAGACGTCATGCCACAGAGCATAGTTCTTAAGCTTTATGTAACTGGTCTGAACTTGTTTATGGACAGTGAATGCTTTCTTTACTTCTGAGGTTAACCAAAGAGGTATTTTACTTTTGAATCTTTTGGTACGGTTCACATTCAAACTGTTTGTAATTTGAAAACAGCCTGTTCAGATGGATCTGTTCATTCAATCTATTTATATACTAAGGCAGCAAATCACCTTGGCAGACTCCTTAAACAGGGAATACATTATCTTCCATGAATGAAAACTGGACATACAGACCTTTCTCTTGGTCACCAGTCTGTGGTAGCTTCCCAAGCACATTTGTTTGCCTTTCATCTGATCCAGCAGCTTCCTCTGTTTTGCACCAGATACCCTCACTGCACTGCATACATAACCAACTCAGTTGTCATTACCCAGAATCAAGACCTCCTTTATGCATTTCTTCAACTCTTGTAATCAAAAACTGCTATTAAGGATAACAAGAGAAACATCAGGACTAATTCTTATTTATCCTCAGTAGCCAAGACAACCCTGGTTGACACTTCTCACACAGGTATCTATACAGTGACATACAAACAATCCAGACTCAAATCCATCAATGCGACAGCATAGAAAATCTTAGGCTCAGTCTTGAGATCTATCTTTTATCTTCTCAGGAGGTACTATTAATCTTGATTTTAAACAGGACTAATGCTAAAAAGGCATGTCACTTCAAATGGAAGAGATTTGTCTTCTGGTATTTGGATAATGCAATGCCTCAGACCATCAAACCATCCACCACTACTGAACCATCTGTCCCTTTGTTACCTCATACTTGGGCATTACCCACCAGATTTTAGAGGGTGACAGCTGTCTGGGGGCTACTGTACAGGCAGCTATAAGAGTGTTTTGTTTCCTATGGAGCATCCTGACTATTAGGACATTTTACAGGTCCTAACCTCACACCTGGGTGGGGATGTGAGCTACCTACATCACCATGGTGGGTCACAATGTCTTCTTCCCCTTGTGAATGCATGCTCTCATACACTAGCTATGAATGTTACTACCTGGTAGAGGCTAGAATAGCAGAAATCCCACTCCTCCAGGACGTGCATTTGCATTGACAACCCCCTCTAAAGGATTGCAGCAGCCATGTGTCCTGAGCCTCCCTGTCCCCCATCCCAAAGACTGGCATGACCATTCTTCCCCATGACAGCTCTATTAAAGACCTGGAACATTACTTGGGCTCAGTTCAGTCAATGCTTTATTCCTCTAAGCTGTCTCAACTGGTAACAAAGATTTTCTCCAGTTCTCCAGTCCTAAATATTCATAATGCCTCTTCATTTCTCCTTTTGTTCAGTAAGGACTCATTTATCACTCATTTTAGGTTGCATGACCTCATTACTTATCATGGCTTTTAAGTGCTGTAAAACAGTCCCGAAATGTAGTCATCATCTAAGAACGTGAAGATGCTCTGCATTGTCAGCCTGGGACCCGTTTTCTTTATTAAAAAACATTCTTCCATTCACAAGAGGAAGCAGTGACAATCAGTAACTAAACAGACCCTATAAAATAAGTTAACTATATTATTTTTGTTTTATGACAAATGCAACAAGCCTCTATCAGGATTAGTCAGAGCTCATGTTATCACATCACAGCTAAAACAGCAGCTTTTTTTAATGCATCTGCTGAATGTATTCATGAGGTGGGGCCTGGATTTCCATAGACCTATTCACTAAGCAGAACAAATTGAATGTTCTTTCTAGAGGTAGGACATGAAGTGACAGTCCTGCAAGATCTTCTTCCTTACATCTTGTACATATTGCTGTGGGACGAGAGGATAATGTTTGGCACTCTCCCATTCAGTATTATAATCCTGTATCAGTGAACCTTTTGATGTACATAGTATAGCTGCGCCACATGCTCATTATAGTAGTAGATATAAGAACAACAGGACTGTTGTTTATTTGTTTATTTATTTATTTATTTATAGACATTTGTTTACCAGGAAAGTCCGATTGGGCACAGGTGCCCTTTTTCAGAGGATTCCCACGGAGAAAAGCTCCAAGGCATCATATTTAATACAATCAATATTCACAATAACACATTTTATAATACTGTTGCAGTGAATACATAGCATAATAGTCAGTATAATAAAATTTGTATTGACATTTACAAACATTGAATTTATAAGCCTTGTACTGAGACTTTACAGACAGAAGAGTGATTTGACTTTACAGATAAGACAGATTGGAATAATTTAAGAAATACAACAGTGTGAGGTATTAGAGGAGATATGCAAGTCTGAGCTTTAATAGAGAAGTAGTGATTGAATAATAATTTGGATGTGATAATTAGAAGTAGGTATAGCAGTTTAAGAAGTACAATAAAGTGAGGTATTAGAAGGGGATAAGCAAGTTAAGTGATTTAATGCTTTAAAGGTAGGTATGAGAAAAGTGACAAAAGGTGTTAGAGAGCTATGTCCCAGAAGAAGAGCAGGGACAAAAACAGGAGGCAGAAAGAAAGTCTTTCAATAATGGTTTGAAAAGATGAAGGTGTGTGATAGACCAAATTGATATAGGAATTTTATTTCAAGTTTTAGCTACACTATTGTAATACAGACTGACCCCAGCAACCCTTTGTGATTTGTAGATTGTAAACAGTTGTTTATTATTTGACCAAAGGGGATGATCTGGAAGATACTACTGGAGTAGGGGTCTAATTGCTAGGCAGGTGGATGGGGTATGGATGATTTTATGGATTAAGGTGAACTGAATATAAGGTAGGTGGTGAGGAAGCTCGAGCCAATTAAATGTTTTTAATGTTACATAGTGGTGGGTCTGGTAAGATATGTTGCAAGTGAATCTGGCAACTTTGTTATAGCACTGTTTAAGTTTAGAACTAAGTGAGGCTTGTACATGATCATGATATGGGCTTCAAATAGGAGAGAGGGTACGAGGTAAGTGGCAGTTAGTGTTACCTTGGCATAGTCTGTGAGGAAGTTTTTTAATCTAGGTAGGGTGCCATGACAAGATGCATCACAAGTATCTGCTCATCCCCCCCAACAATGCACCCACTCTAGGTCAGGTAATACTGTATAAAGTTCATGTCTGTAACTGAATTACATAATCATACCTCTCAGTCTCTAATGCAAGAACTCTGGACAGAGCATAAAGTAATGGAGGAGCAAAGGCCCAAAATCAGGGACAAATTTGAAATACTGCTCTTATAAACTTAGAACGTTACTAGAATAACAGAATGTATGTTAGCATAATGTTCTGAAGGATATGAAGTCTAAAACACAAACGTATAGCATTATTTAGTAACTACAATCTTCAATGATTTGCCAGCAAGCTGCAAACTTTATGAGTAGCAGACCAAAAATCTGAAACAATAATCTGGATGTTCTGTGAAAATCTGGGCAGTTGAGAGATATATACATAATATATGTGGTGGGATGCTAGCATAATGGTTAAGGTGTTTATCTTACAGACACAAGGTGCAGGGTTTGATTCTCATTGGGGGTAATTGGCTAGGCTTATGGCCCACAAGGGCATTTAGTCTAGTACTAATCTATGAAATTGATATATTTTTATGCCAGTTATCTTTATTTTATTCTCCAGGTAAGATATGTGTTAGTTTTTGTATGCTTAGGCTTATTCTCATCTTTAAATATAATTGTTCAGTATTATTTAATCACTGGCTTATGTTTGTGCTTTGTTATCTCAAAGCTACTTGTCTATATAGCCTTCCCATTGACAGAATACATTGGTGCAATCTGTGAAAATTTCTTTTGGTATACTCTGTATGGGGATCCCACAAAGTATTGCACAAGGTGTGATGTGCACTGTTATTGCTGGACTTCTTCTAATGGTCACAACTCAAGGCTGCACATCCTTATGCCTAAGGCAATGTTGTAATGCTAAAATTAGGAGCTAGGCTTGTTTGTGAATCAGTAATGATCAACACTCTTATATGCTATCACTAGTGTATGACTACTGAGTTTTGTCCCAGAAGACTAAGGTGGTACTATAGTGGGGATTTCTCTTTTCCCCTAGACTGAGTGACATCAGAGCTGGTACATATTAGTAGCACTTGTATATGGGGATTCAGCTTTCACACTGGGGTGTGTAGGTGGGTTCGCTTCTGAAAAACACTTTTTTTTTGTGATTTTTGCTTTGCAAATTTTGGACTCATTATTTTTTTGTAATCACAGTTTTGTGACTTGATCACAGGAGCTGATAGCTTATCATGTATCCATTAAAAGACTTTGACAAGTACTGATATTTGCCTGTGTGCTTGTATTCTATTCTATACTGCAGTAAAATCTTATAGCAGTTCTCCTTTTATCTGAACATTTATTGCTATGGTAGGTATCCAACACAACTGTTATTCTGTTTAAATTATCACTCTGTCTCTGAAATAACCCAAATACTGATCTCCTTTATCCTCTCCTTCTAGGCTCCAATCTCCCAGGTGTCACTCTGTTGCTGGTTTTCAATTGGTTTAAGAAAAAGACACCTTTTGGACTGTCACGTAGAGGTAATTGCTGATGTATGGTTTGCATACCTTTCAGGTGTTCACATTGTCACAGAATGTCCAGAATTGTGCATTTTAGTTTTGGTTTATTCCTCATAAAATATGCATTTTTCTGGCAAATGATTCAGGACAGTCACATAATAATGACAGACACCTGAGTTTCAGACTTCATATCCTTTAGAAAATACATATTAATCTAAAACCTCTTATTCTAGCAACTTTCTAAGTTTATAAAACCAATATTTAAAATCTGTCCCTATTTTTACGTCTTTGTCCTCCATTATTTCTGTCTTTGTCTAGATTTCTTGTGCTGAGAGGTTAAGAGTTATGATGGTTTGATGCAAGTAGTTCCAATTTCTCTCACATCCTCTTACTTACTTACTGGATCAAAACAGCGTTTCTCCATTTGTACTGCTGTGCTTAATGTGTTTATACTGTTTTGTATCGAGCAGGCTTCATAATAGTCTCCATTTCATTGACTTTATGATCTGTAAACGATATGCTACGTATCTATCTGCAGACAATCTGATGTCATTTAACCTTACTTGTAGCTTATACCGCTTGTGAGATTTCTTAGAGTCACACTACTCTTGTTCTACGAAATTGCATATGCCAAGAATAAAAGTATGTAAAGTGTAGCTGCATGCTTCTTTGCCAGACTTTGTAACTGCACAGCCACAGTCATAGAGAGCGGCAAGCAATGGCAACATGCTTGGAAGTACCTCCAGTAACTATACTAAAGTAACTAAGTCTGAGATCAGAAATGAGAGAAATCAAAAGCACACGAGATGATGAAGAGAAGCTATGTTGTTACATTGTACAGGTAGCTGGGTGTTGGAAAGTTTGTCCTGCAGCATTCAAAATAGGGACCCTGCTTATATACAAAAAAAAATGTCTGTTAATAGTCCAGGTATTTTTTTTTTTGCCGTGTTTTTATAGTTTTATTTATTTATTTTTTAGGGATCCTACTTCTTCTGAGGGCCTGAAAGAAATATGGAAGAGGGACAAATGAAACCAGTGCCAGCCTATCATTGCACTACAATATTAGTGCAACTCCTTAACTGAAGAGCCCTACAGTATTCACCATGTGTATATTCTTCATGAGGATGAACATATTAGGATAATCATTATTTATTTATTTATTGCATTTATTAACCGCAAAAGTCCACTGGGCCTAGAAAGAACCCGTTTTCAGTGGAGGCCCGGAGAAAAGCTCCACAAAGTTACATACAATGACGTTATTAAAAAGATAAACAGATTAATACAAATAAAGGGTATAAAGTGGTAGTATCATAATCATTGTAAGATAAATTAATGACTGGTGTACATAATCAGCATAAGTAATAATGAGTAAGTAATCAACATGCTGAAGTGCGCTGGCTTTATCCTGATCTAGAGTGAACTGATATTGCAAAAATATATAATGACACATACAAATGTTTCCTAAGGACGAAATTTAAGATTTATAAAGGTAACAGACCTGTCCTTTTTTGGCACCATAGAAAGTTCTGAATATTGCAGTGGAGGCATTTACTTCTAACATGAAGGGCTTACCAAAAGCAGGCACACATAACATTAATGGTTCACATAATATAACTTTAATAAATTCAAATTCCATTTTACAATTTTCTCTTCGGGTTGTTTATATTTATTCTCTATTTGAGCCATCTGTGCAGCCAAGGGAATGAACTAAGGAATTACTATTTTAATATAATCTCTAAACCTAGAAATTATCTTAACTGCTTCTTAAATGTAGGTATGTGAAAATTGCTTAAAGTTCAGCCTTATCCTTTTCAGGCTTGTTGGCAATGTGAAATGCTAAACAGTCTCCTTCTGATTCAAAACTGCTGCTGATGTTCTTTTAATCACAAAGTCGATTAGCATCAGTTGAAATATCTTTTTCAAAGATATAAGATACTCTTCCCGTTCCTTTCTGAATATAGTGCCATCAGTGTAGGTTGTAACAAATGGTGACATATTTCCTAAAAGACTATTCATAATCTGTTAAAATGTTGATACTGCCTATATAAGCTAAATGGCACTGTGCAAACCATAATAATCTTAAAGATGCTTGAAATGCAGTAAAGTCACAGCCATTGGAAACTTAAAGTACTTAACAATATTCTTTTTTATGCCAAAAAAGAAAATATTTTTTGCTAATTTAAGGGATTGTAATATATCTGTTACCATTGACATATGCTAATCACCAGAACTTGCTAATAATCCTTTTTACATTACAAAAGAAAATACTTTTATTTATGTAAGGGATTCTGTTATACCCTTCACCAACTAGATTTTGTAAATGCATTTGGTTTTATGAAATCAGTATATTGCCTTTTTGTTTTGGCCCTCATTACCATGGACATCAAGTTCCTTCCTTATTCTTCTGACCCATTAAAGCCACCCCAAGTGGTTGTGTGGGCATGTAACCAGCACTCAAGCCTTGTTAAGCCATCCTCCCTGGAGCTGTATTAATTTTCCACGCTCACAGTCCCATCCCATGCCTGTCATTTAGTGATGTTAATGAATAACATATTTGTGGGCGATCTGCTGGTGCCTTTTCCACTTACTTCTAGCATGGCTCTAATGCCCCTATCCACCAGAGAGGGGTCCTAGCCAGGAAGCCCTTTCCATCCATGGTAGTTAAGTCGGGAAAATGGAGCTCATTATTTACCTCTTAACCAAAAACTTAAGAGTCTGGTTTGCTCATAAAAACCTATGACTCCTGGGTCCTAATCAAATTTCCATTCTCCTGGATTACAGAGTCACTGAAACAAAGCATACTTAAGACCTTCTCTATCTTTTTTTTTTTTATTAAGTAGGTTAACCTACTGTAATGGTCTCCATGGTTGCAGAATTTAACATCTTTACTTTCTGAATTTGTTGCGGTCGTTACTAATATGGTATATAGTATATTCTTTGATTCATGACAGTGCTTTGTTTCAGTTTAATAATGCACTGAGATCTCTTCTGCTTCCTTTTCTCATTAGCAAAAAATGACTTAAGTTCTTCATAAAACTGCCCCAGAACTTACTTTTTCATATTTTTTTACTAGTTACAGTATAGCCCTCTGTTGTATATTTGTTTTTGCTACCATTTTTCAACAGATTAGCATGATTAAAGTCTTATGATTTCTTCGTTCCAGGTATAGCATTTTAAAACTGAGCAGTAAATCTTGATGAGTCCTATTTTTTGTGATTAATTTCTTAGTAATAAGTAACTAGTCTTAACTTGCATTCCATGAATGATGCCACAATGCTAACAGAAGATGTTAGATTTCAGTGATTGACTGTTACTGGTGTCATTTCAGGGAAGTCCAATGAGTGTCAGCCTGGTGGGGGATGGTTGACAGGACTACCTGCTTCGTTATGTATGGACTTCATAGATCTCTTCTGGGCTTCTGCAATGCTGGCAAATATGCTTTTTTCACCTATAGTGCCTTTTTAACGCAAAATCAGTTTCCAACACTTATAAACTGAGCAAATTCTAGCAAAGTGCATATTAACATGGCACTTTTTAATGCTGAAAGCCCAAACAAAATTATATCTACCCTCTAGGCTTTCTTAACCATTGAAAACATAGTGATAAAAACACAATTTCAACGTAGTGATAACTTTCCTTCCCTACCTGTTTTAATATCTATCACTTAGTCCCTTTACTGGGCAGCCATGTTTCTGATGAAGACATGCCTATTTTTATCTGGAACTCCATTACCTGGCAACTAATCCATCAAGATAATGACCTGGAACTCCTACATAGC
>NC_056746.1:351476961-351536961 GCF_019279795.1 Protopterus annectens | reverse complement strand
CTGTATTCCTATGCAGCTACATAACCTGTCATATTAAACATGCTGATGGGATTATTGTATTTTTCTGTTCACTGTTTCACCACTTTACTGTATCACCACAGCAATGAACAGATGATTAAAATATTTTCTGTTTCATTCTGTTACTGATTAAAACATGAAACCTAGAATTCCCCTGGCTTTTGAGGCTTGATGTGTTGCATACTTCCCAGCAGTCATTCTTACTGGCACATTACATTTATTTTCTATCTTTTGGCTTTCTTTGTGGCTTCTTCATGATAAATAGAATGGGTCTTTCCAAAAAGGGGTGATGGAATCAGCAGTCAAGGGTCTGTTTCAAATTAACTATGCTTACAGGATACTATTTAAATGGTGATTGTCATAATTGTTGCTCTAATTTGAAATAACAGTAGTGACATCTGTGAAAAATGGCAAATCAGCAATATTATAACTTAAGCTAAGTCTTAAACCAAAATGTTTTTGTTTGTTTATTTTGCTGCTGTATTGCTCTGCTTCCTAACAGATAAACTTCCATTACTTTTTTGGTCCCTGTATCTTGACTGTTACAGGACTGTGAAATGTATTGCAGTGACACTTTATTTTCTAGATTCCCTAGCTTTCTTAATGGCATCTTGCCAATTAGCGACATTCTCTAGCAGTATGTCATAGCTTGTTCAGTCTATCGCAAGGGTTTGATCCTGTGTCCCAAAGCAAGACCTAGCACATTATTGGCTCTCTCTGCTGCATAGATACAGAAGTTGGAAATAAAAACACAATTTTCAGACTTTTCTGGTTAGCTAACTAGCTACTTGTGTAATTTCTTTCTCTTAAATACTTCCGCAAGAAAAAGACTTACTAATACTGTCACATGTTTTTCTGCTTGTTATTCCAGCTTTCTTCCTGTAAAATTTTACCCAAGTCACACGATAGTCTGTTATTGCTGATTTTAGACCACAGTATCCACAAGGTCTTTCATTACTACATCATTTTATTAACCCTTTTAATTTTTTACAGAATATTATCTTTACACAGCTGAAAGGTTGCTTATGTATCTCACAGAACATATTCATAAAAAAATAGAGACACATTTATAAAAAGTTTGTTAGTTTGAGGTTTGAATATTGTAATGGTAATACAAGAAATCTTGTTGGCATTCAGTACATGAAAATTACCTGAAAAATAGTCATTGTTTGAGCAGAAGTTTGTGATTCGTTTTATTAACCAGGTAACTTCATAAGTAAAATCAGCTTTGTAGATCCAGGACTGTATCTTAATGTACTGCCTTTATCAGTATGGCCTTTTTTATTTTCTAAGCCCTTTTTTGTAGGGATAATAGATAGGATCTGCTGTGTAGCGTCTTTAAAAACTTTAAGCTGTACTAGCACTATAATTTACAGTATATACGGTGTATCTGGTCTAAAGTAATAGATAAAAATTGTCTTATAAATTAATGCACATAGTTATCAAATAAAAGTAAATAAAACAAAGCTTGAACTAGCTGTATCAGTGAAGGAACACATCTCCAACTAAAAGGTTAATAAAATACATTGTAGTTCAGTAATACCAAAGAGATTTGGGCCTACTGCAACCAGCATTCTGACTACTCTCCTTTACAGATGCAGCAGATATCATTGCACAGTGATTAGTTGTGGATAGCGTACAAAAGGCTAAGAACTACAAATGTGGCCTTTACATACCCTGAATGCTACAAAACCTTTCAAACCTATCCCTATTATAAAGTAAAAGGTATGCATGAAAATGTATAAAGTTTATTTATGTAAGTAGGAAAAAAATGTAATATATGCTGGCAAGTAAAGACCTTTTGGCCTACACAGTGTGTCCTTCTTCATATATTCTTAGTTAACAGGTGGTAATATTTAGCCAACAGCTTGTTTCTTCCTCCCTACATGGGCATGACCTTATGTCAAGTCCTGTGTATTCTTAAATTGTTTTATTGTGTTTGACCCTAGTATCTCTTCAACAAGGCTACTCCAGTCACCCACCACTCTTGCTGTGAAACAGTTCTTAATTGTGTCTCCCCAGGGATTTTCATCATATAACCTCAGCTTATGATATGTTCTTCTATATCTGTTTTACGTAAGCTGGTAGTCACTTGGACTTTATGGATTTTCTTAAATTTCTAGAAAAATTATTGAATTCTCCTTCTAATATCTTCATTAGTATACTTATTAAGCCTTTAGAGCCTAGCCTACCTGTTTTATGAATTGTGGTGCAGAGCATGCCTCATTGTTGGTGCTTTCTCTTGAGCCAACTCTATCCTTAAGCATTAAGCATTGCAATAATACTAGAAGATGTATTTGACCCCCATGCATGCTGGGAAGTCCTCTCCTCATTATGCACTCCAGCTGGCTAACTTGGCTCTACATTCTTTGGTTTCTGCATCTCTATCATTCTTTTTGTTTTTAATTCTGGGGCAGGAAGAATAATAATAAGGTTTAGCCATGTGGCACTCTGTTTTGAAGGAACTACACTCTTTCCATTGCATAGCCAGACATCTTCTGTGGAAGTTCCAATAGGCATATTCTGCCTTACCAAGTGTATAGCTTCTTTGTCTTACCTACCCACATAGGTGTTTGTAAGCACCTACTCTGAGATAAAGACAGACCTCTAGTTATTGTGTTGTTGGTGCCTTTAAAAGCTGTGACATCATATTTTTCTAGTGATTCTGCCTCCAAACATTCTTAGTCATATTTCTGTCCATGTACTTCTCTTGGCCAAGCTAGGCTTCTAAGCTAATGTAACCTACCAGCAATGGAAATAATTGAATTTTAGATTTCGATTATATATCAATCATATCAATGGCCATCTACTATTATCCTCCTCCCTAGCTAAACTTTGGAATTCTCTCCCTACCACCTTCAAAATGCTCAGAGCCACTCAAACTACAAAATTCTTCTCCAATTTCACCTCATTCAAAGTGGGAATGTTCCTGTACCCCTACCACATAAACTCTTTAACACCATCTCCCATGCACTATATACCTCGGCCTTCTATCACTGTGCTCTCTTACCCTTTGCCTCTACTTCCTCTCCTACCCTATACCTCATAAACATCCCCAACCCACTCCCTTTCTCCTCGGGCCTCCACTGAAAACAGGCTCTTCCAGGCCCAGTGGACTATCCCGGTCATCAAACTGTAATAAATAAATAAGACAAATAATTGTTATATTTAATTACATCAGTCAGGGATGGACTTATACATACAACTTTACCAATTACAGACCAGAAATAAGTTGCCTAAAGCAATGTACTACCTTTAAGGTTACAGTACTTTTGAAGATTAACTGGCCATTTATTAGGCAAAGGTAAAAGCTGCGTCTCACTTCTTATCCACTCCTTGCAGTTCTTCATCATAAAAACAAATATCAGCCACTTTAGCTCTGGCAGTCATTTTCTACACTGTGCATTAATTGAATTTATAAGCACCATAGTATATACATTAAAATGACCTACATATAATAATGGAAACATGCACACAATTCTGAAATGTCAGTGGAAAAGAATGGGCAGTACAGTTTAAAAATTAAATATGCTAAAGCTAGCATTCATCCCTGTGTATCTACATGTCTTGTTTGTCTAGTGGGATGGTCTACAGAGATGACAGATAGTGCTTCTGCTGTTTATCTTACAGATGAATCAGCAGTTTAATATTACTGTGTTTTTTTCTAGGTGCTATTTGCCCTTCTTCCTGCTGATCAACAACTCTCCTGCACTGCTCTGTTGTCTGTTCAACTTCATGTTGCTGCATCTGCCCATCACTAAGGGATGAGGGATCTCAGATCTTCACCAGAAATTTGTCTTAGTGGTGGGAGTACTATTATGTGGTTCTGGGCTAGTAGCAAGAGCTGAGTTAAAAGAAAGCAATTACCCAGGCAGCCATAAAAAGAGGTTACATTTTTTTCCCTAGCTTGTGTGTTGGTTCCTTTAGGAGCTTGCCATCCGTAGACTGCTAAAAATTCCACTCTGTGGCATATACATGCTGGAGGTATGTGCAGACTGGTTGGTGTGGACATCTCAGTCTGATTGTTGTATGCTCTGTCTTCTGGTCTGTTAGGAGCCAGTTTTGAAGTAGGTCATGCTTCCTCCTCCTCCAGGATGGATAGGCTGGTATTGTCCACTCAGATGCATCATCCCTTGGTGGCCCCTCTAGCACCCAGACTAATAATTTATCCCGGGACATATGGGTTACAGTTATTTATTTACTGACATTTGATTACCAGGAAAGTCAAGCAGTGTAGGTGCCAATTTTCAGAGGAGGCTTGGGGACAAATGCTCTAAATATTACAAAAACAGTTTAAGAATAATAATTTTACAAGCTTCAAAAATAATTCAAAACATCTACAGTTTAAATAATTATACCAAATTAGACATAAACATTGATTAAGAATAGATACAACCTAAAAAAAGGAATAGATACAACTTATATGACAATGATTTAATATTTAGAGAAATGTTAGCCAGTTTACAGAGAAATTCAAGGTAAGTTAGTTTACAATAGGAATTGCAATATGAAATGAGATAAAAATACAGGCTTATGGTATATTTAGAAAGAAAGTCGGGGAGAAACTGACTGAAGTAAGAAAGTGAGTGAAGAAGGGAGAATAAGGAGGTGTAAGGTATGAATAGGAACTTGCTCACATTTGGGGTTATAGTTTATCCTGGAACTGAGCAAGCACAGGGCCAGATTTTAGTTAGGAAGTCTTTCAGAATGATTTTAAAGGACTGGATGGAGAGTATTGGCATGATGGATACAGGTAAGGAGTTCCAGGCCTTAGCAACATGGTATGAGTACAGACCATGCTCAGCAGATTTGATAGGTTTGTAGACAGAGAGGAGTTTTTGGTCATTGGATTGTAATAACCAATTAGAAAAATTGCTGGGTAGAACTATATTTAGTGCTGGACAAACAGGTGGATGCCGGATAATTTTATAGGTGGTAAGGAGCTGTACATATGTTAGTTGATGGGGTAGTTCTAACAAATTTAGGCATTTTAATGCTATATATAGTGGTGGGCTCTGAAAGGGGTATTTGCTGCAAATCTAGCCACTTTATATTATAGAATTGTTTAAGACTTGATTTTTGTGATGCCTGGAGGTTAGTAAGGATAAAAGCACCATAACGTGATAAGGGGAGGTAAGTAGTGGCAAGTGTAGTTTTAGTTGGTTTACTATCATATTTGCGAACGTCATTTAGATGAATGCAATGGCGGCCACGGTGGTGCAGTGGTTAACGTTGTCGCCTCACAGCAAGAGGTTCTCTGGTTCGATTCTCGGCTGGGGTGCCTTCTGTGCGGAGTCTGCATGTCCTCCCTGTGGTCGCGTGGGTTTCCTCCGGGTGATCCGGTTTCCTCCCACATCCCAAAGACATGCAGTAGGTGGATTAGACACTCTAAATTGGCCCTAGATCTGAGTGTGTGCGTGCGTATGCCTTCTGTGGAAGGTTGGGCGCTGGGCTGGCAACTCAACATCATAAAACTCCACTGCCAATCATGAGCAGATAGATGATCCACTGTGGCGACCCCTAACCGGGAAAAGCCGAAAGAAGAAGAAGAATTTAGATGAATGCAACGATTTTCGACAAATATTGTCGGAAATCAAAACACCGAGCAACCAAAATATCGAATGGAGCATTTCAGCAATGTCGAATATCGACTTTGCTGAAATGCTCACATCTGCCCAGAACTAACAATAACATTTGCAGGGTGGCAAGCCCCCCCTGCACCCCCCATGATGGGGGCTGCACCCCCCCTACTTATATATACAAACTCCGAGATCGTACTACAGTGAGGGTAAGGGTACATTTCCTGATCCCCACTATAGTGCAATCTGCACCGCAATGTTGAAAATGACAATAGCGGCTGTTCGCTCATGTCAGCTTCGACATTGTGGTGATCGAACTCTCAGTTCGAGAAATTGATTTTCGCACATATTCGAGCGCCTAAATGACAATCAAATATGTGATAGTAAACAGTTTTAGTTGTGTTGGTGATAAAGTTTTTGGCTCTGTGAAGAATCCGTAGTTCTTGATGATTTTTTTAATGCAATTTTGTATATGCAGATCAATTTTAAGATTATCATCCACTATCACTCCTAATCATTTGCTATGAAAAATGACTTCAGTGGTTGTATTATTATTAATATAGATGATTTTAATTGTTGTTGTTTTCAGGGGAGAAAGATTTGTGGACAAAAAAGTAGTTTTTTTTGGTTGAGCATGAGTTGTGAGCTACAAAGTCATGTTTTAGTGGCTGTTAAGGCTTCCCGAGTAAGTTTTTAGAAATGGGCCAGGTTGTCAGATGTCCATATGAGTGTGAAGTTGTCTATTACGTTAAGGAGGCCTGTTGTGTGGATGAGTGGAGGGTGTTAGGGACAATGTTAAAGCAGACAGGACCAAGGATAGACCCTTGTGGTGCACTGGGGGTGACTGGGGAGGTATGGAGAGAGGGTGGAGTGTCATTTTACTGACTGATACCCATTGGGCAGATATCTCTTGAAAAGGGTGGGCTGACAGAGACTCAGTGAAGACAACTAAAGTAGAAACTTGAAGTTCTGTGATTTATTTCATGCATATAAAAAGACTTGAGACTGCATTAGAACTTTATCCAGCTTTGCCATGGAGCCATTCAATATCACTGTATTTTTAAGATCAAATACTATGTTGCTACACGGAATTATCGTATCTCCAGATTTCTTATCACTGACTGATACTAATAGAACTTTACTTTTCTTGTTAGCATGATTTAGTTGTCTCAAAAAAAAACTGAAGCTCCATGACAGAAGTATGATCAAGTAGTGACTGACACTAAGAAGTGCAATCATAAACCTGTGCATGCTAACCACAACACTGAACAGTGAAAATCACTGTAGTTCATAAAAAGCATTTCTGTCTACATAGCTCCTCCACTGCACCTCTCCCCATACCCTCCTGTTTATATGTATAACTACAAGGTTTCTGTACTTCAGAATACAGGGATACTTCATTTCTGACACCCTAACATCAACACCTGTTACTGTAGAATAAAAGTGATTGACTTTAGTGCATTTTTTGTTGACCGGGTTGCTCCCAACTGGTCTCTGGGGCTTCACGTGTCTTACTGATCTTGAATCAATGATTTGCCATTAGTGTGAGTTCATCTTCAGGAAGCTGAACTCACCAGTTGATATTTTCCATAGGAAAGCATTGCCAGTGTGTTTTCTTAGTGTGTGCTAACACTGATTCCTTCCTTCTAGGAGAGCTCTCTCTTCTTCATGTTTGCGTGATCAGAGAGTTGGTATATATAAGTTCAGGTGATATGTAGGGCTTGACCTAACATGGGGGTACAGGAGGTCTTGTCTCTGCAAAAAAGCTGATTACTCTGATTTAGTTGCAACCTCATTCAGATATAACTTGAAGAGTCATAGTGAAAGCAGCCTTGAGTCATTTTGTCAGGAGAAAGAGAAAGGAAGGGAAGTATTATAGGAATTAGAGGAATTATGGGAGTTGAAGTATTAGGAAAATAATCAGCTGGCATGGTTACGTAGCCTGTCATGTGTAGGACTGCACCACAGAATACACCATCACTAGTCAGCATCATTACTGGAATACAACAGTAATGTACCTGCTGTGGGGACAGAGCCTACAACCTTCTGATTTTTTTTTCACCAAAGTCAAGCAGTTTGTTGAGTCACTGCTACTTATGAAATATTTCTTTCATTTCTTCTATATTGATCAGACATTAAACATGCAAGTTTAGATACTAGTCTCCATAAAAGTGTGGTTTGACTTCTGTACAGGATGCTGGAAATCTGGATTTGAAAATAGGCTTAATGTACCTTAGGGCTGCTGCTGAGTGGCGGAAAATACAGAACATCTGATGATAGCTCTCTGTCTTGATTTGGTGGGCCTGGTCAGTTGCTGGTGTTTTAGAAATCCTCAAGCAATGACAGAGGTCCTATGCAAAGTGGGACCTTAGATTTCATAGGATATGTTCAAACGATAGATTGGAGATGGACAAATGATATGACAGAAATTCATCACAGAAACTTAAGGCTATGAGCTACTAAAACCTGTCTTGCTGTAGCTTTGGTTTAGATTTCATGAGCCTCCATTTGATTTCAATATGGTGACAAAATAATTGTCCCAGCATCTATTAGCAGGCTGTCATCACTGAGCTACATTAGGAACCTTTGTATACCAGCGCCCCAGGGCAGGAAGAGAGAAACAGCAAAAGCAGATACAGAATTATCTGATTCTAGTCTATGCATTTCTTAACTATAACTGTAGAGAGATGACATTTTAGGGGGGATATTTCACTAACACTCCATCGTATATGGGGTAAAATGAGGCACTGAAACTTATTATGGTGAGTTATAATGTAAATAAATAAGGATGGGGGCTCAGAAGAGTCTAAACAGTGGGGAATTTAAGTAGGGCTGATTTTTGATTAAATGGCCCTAGTTCAGATAGCAAGGATGGGGACCCCAGCAATTAGAACTTTAGAGATTTAATCCCATGCATCAGACAAGGTCAACACGCTCATGGTAACAAAATACAAAACGGACCAGTAACTAAAATGAGGAAGGAAAACAAAGTAGGATTGCACTGCACTCCAGCCGTAGTTTGGAGCTAGAATTACACATGTATTCAGTATTAAAATCACATTATACACGGGTATTCTAGAGGACAAATCAGACAGGCTACCGGGGTAAGGAAAGGGTTGGTCAGTGAAGAGACATTAAGGCAAACAGCATTTGAATGCATTATACGATGACTACAGTACTTGGACAGGGTGGTTGTAAAGACAAGATCAAAAGAAGTTTAACTAGCATTTTGCAAGGATGCATTATAACATGCAGGTAGCTGATAAGCATTGGAAAAAAAAAACACTATGTATTACTGAAAATGAAGGGTAATCATTTGATATTCTGAGACTTGTAACTTCAGGTCCCGGAACTGCAAGGCTGAATGAGTGAGAATGTGGACTTACATATATACCAGGTCCAAGCTTACTTTTTCTTGGAGTATTTCCTTTTCTCTGAGGTATGGCAATTGACGATCTTGGAGCTGTTATACATACATTTATGGAGTGTGGGGACTTGTCCTTGCTTTGAATGTCAAGTTTAAAGGAAGACCAGTGATGTTCAACATTTGCTGTACTCCTGCGC
The DNA here is from genome assembly GCF_019279795.1 of Protopterus annectens. NCBI lineage: Eukaryota > Metazoa > Chordata > Ceratodontiformes > Protopteridae > Protopterus > Protopterus annectens. The sequence goes on along the minus strand of NC_056746.1, from coordinate 351,527,800 downwards.
TTTCATACAGTAGATATTTAGGATGTACTGATATCCTATGAAATGTTAGCTTTTCTACAACTTAAATCAATTATAATTACCTTTTTATTAACTAGCATAGTGTAGCCATATATGGAATTCTTTAAATGATTTTGAAAAGTCATGGTATGTAGGATATTACACCTTGGTCCATACCAGGATGTTCTGTGATCTCAGACACCTGACAAAATAACTTCAGATGCCACATTTCTGAGCAGCCACACTTCCCAACTTATCTTATCATACAAAGGTCCAACTGAAGTGGACAAGCAGATCAACACCAAAGTGATATATGCGGCTTCCATGAATTGTTATCACCATGATGAAGTACAAATCTCAATTAATGCTTGCATGGTATTTGGTTACAATGTATGTTGTTGTGTGAGTGAAGAAACAGAGGAACCCCAATAAAATAATAATGTGCAAACTGAGATTATGATATTGCTGAGGAACTGACTGTTTCAGCTACTAAAAGCTTGCTGTCAGAGTTGAATGGTCAATTTGCTAAGATGGGTGACTGGAAATGGCCACTACTGTAGCCTGACATTAGTGCAAGATTATAATAATGTAAACAGGCAGAACGTGAAACAGCCAACAAAATGACATTCATTCTTATGAAGGAGACAAATCTTATGACTGATGGGAGTCAAAGAGTAATAAAGTACTCAGACAATTCTATCAGAAAGGAAGTTTCTGCTCCATCAACAGCACTCACATATGGTGGCATGTATTTTGCTTTGAGTATATACTTGTGCCATTTGTTTCTCATTAAATGACTAATACATTCTGACATATTTGCAGTGTCATGCAATTCCCTATTATTATTAGCATTATGAGAATGTGGTTATCAGTGGCAATCTAAAAAAAAAAAAACATAAACTTGCAGAATAGTTGCCATGCATGGAGATGAAAAGTCAGGCACCACATGTACTACTAATAACTGAACTCTGGCTCTCCTATTGTATTCCAACAGCTACTGTGGAAAGATTAGCATTTCACAGGCATCTCTCTGTTAGAACTCCATTACTTTAATGCATCAAAGTTAGGCATTTTCAGTGTTCCAAATAACTTCATACATTCTGAGGTTCATAGCACTTCTAGTCATACATAAATCCAGGTGTTTCCATGTCAAATTTAGAGCACTAAAAAACAGCTTGTATTCTCAACATGAAACTATTAGCATATAATGTAGGTTCAGTTAGACTTCATTATGTCTTCATGATAGTTACCAACCACACTTAACTTAGTACAATGTTAGCACTGAAACAGCCAATGCACCAGATCAGTGAATTCTGGGAGGACAACCTAACGCAAGAGTGATTCACCTAAAGTTATTTGAAGATGGCACCTTACCCAAACCACCATACAGCAGGCGTACACCTTTTTTATGGCATTCTCTTCCAATATCATATTTTAGCAACATCATCTCCTGGCACAAGTTGGGAGCTGTCTACTCTTTCAACATAAACAATAAGATACAATAATAATAATAATAATAATAGACATCTTGATGGAAACAATATTCATGACTTTGACTTTAGATGTCCCACATGGTGACTGTCTGTTATAGATAAAAAAAAGCATGTAGAGAATTATAGAAAATGGGGTTGATTAATTTGTAAGGAAACAGGTGTTAGAGAGTTAGATGTAGGTATTGAAGCACAAGCCATCACAGACCTATTCCTTCATGGTTTGTGGAAAAGCAGCACATACAGTGGGGCCTCACACTACTGTATTTTTTCCTCATTCCCAAACAGCATCTCTAGGAATAAGGTATGCATTTTACTTTGCATTCTGATGCTGTGCCAGACAAAGTAAGTGTTGGCATATGTGTGTGTGTGTGTGTGTGTGTGTGTGTGTGTGTGTGTGTGTGTGTGTGTGTGTGTGTGTGTGTGTGTGTGTGTGTGTGTGTGTGTGTGTATGTATGGGGAAGTTTAGAACAAATACTTTGTTTCAAAGTCAGCTGTATAGAATTTATTTTTATTTATTTATTTTCATTTGTTAATGGGATAGAGCACTGATTCTAATGGACCATTTTCTGGGTTAGCCGAGGAGAACCCAACAGACAGAATATAACAAAGCTGACATTTTCGAAGGGAGGCACACTTAGTGATGAATAGTTAATATTTTACAAACTATCAGCTATATAACTAAATGCACAACTATAACTAAGAAACCGTTGTTCGCATTTAAACTGTAAGATAAGCTACACAACTATTTCAAAATGCAGCATAGACAGTAAATATTCAATATATACAATAAGTACAATTAGGTGCATGGGGGGAGTGGAGATAGAAAGGAAGGAAAATTAAAGGTAGACTGAAAGGAAGGTGGGAAAGCTGAGAAAGCAGTGAGGTGGGAGGTACTTCATGGGTAGAATATCAGAGTAAATTGGTGCCCCCCAGGTTAAGTTAGCGGATTCTTACCTTTAACAGCTAACAATACCTCTCAACTGCTATGATTTAGGCATAGTGCTGATTTTGGCCCCCAGATTTGGTATTGCTTCTCCTAGGTTTACTGATTTGGACAGGACCACATGACAGGCTTCTTCAGCATGTGGGAAAACTTGATTTCCTTTGTATACTTTAATAGAGTAAGGAAGTAATAATTTAATGGAAACTGTCATTCTGTACTCCCACACTCAGGATGTGGTATGACTTAATGCCGTAGAAGGTTATAGCTTTCATCTTTTCTGCATTAATGTTAGTATAAAATGAATGGCTACATGCCTGAAACTGCCTTTAGAAACTTCCCAATATGTGTTAAACACTAAGTTACTAGCAGTGGGCATGTGATTTCTATTTCTAATTTGCCAGCATGAGATCTGTGGAAAGTGGTAACTATGGCTGCCTTATAGTGCTGTTTTCAGCAGCTAGACTGCTCCAATGTGTTCAACTGCATTCTTCAGACATGTAGTCACCTTACTAGGGAGTGATCTTGGATAGTGAGCATATACAAACAGGTGACAGCTACTATTTTTTTTTTACTAGTGCTATAGCTGAGGCAATAACTACAGATGTTTTCTTTTTTTTTTCAGCGATCTGTGTAGTGCGGCAGATGCTGTAACTTCATGGATGCAGTTTGAATAAATAAAATTTGTTTTGAAATGTAAAACATCATAGTTTTGTCTTATGCTATGCTACAGCTTTTGTTTTGTGTTTACGAAAAAACACAGTGAATAACTGAGTAACAACAGTATGAAATTATGCCATTTACTTACTTTTCAAATGAAAACCTTCCAGATATAAGTGGATAGCTGTCAGTGCCAAAGTGGTAGGGATGAGACAGAATATATTAGAACAGGGCTGTGTTCTCTTCTGTATATATGCAGCAAAAGAATGCTCCATGCTTATTAAGTTTTGCCAGCTTATTTTTTAATACTGGGCTTTTCTTTCATTTTATCAAAATGTGATTGTTATCCATTATTTCTTTGAAATTGTTTTCACTTGGGGAATTCTCAGTGCTTTATCAAATATAAATTATGTTGCTTATAAGAAACTACATATTAACAGGTCCCTGCCTGAGTTCCATGTTGTTACACCCGACATCTCTTCTTTTTTACAGCAGCTGTAAAGATCCCATCTATGGTGCCTTAGGAAGATGCCTAACTTTATTAACAAATGATTCTGTGATGTGTTGCTTCTATGACTGGAAAGCAAATGTACTGCTTTTAAAGGTACATTTCTGTTCTTAACATAGAAGTGTTAATCTCAGACAACATTTTGTTCTTCATGAATAGTACCTGCATAATCTGTCTGAAAAAAATTCTTGATGCTTTTTTTAGGTAGCCACCTGGCCAGCTAATGTTTTAAAAGTCATTAAAACCTTTTGATTTAACAGTCTAGCACAAGTTCCATTCTTATTCTGAAAAATAAGAAGAGTTACACTTGAATAATGGAATATACAATATTTATTTTATTTAGTTATATTTTGTTGACCAGGGTAGCCCCACTGGATCAGCTGCATGTTTTGAGGGCAGACCTAAGATGGTATTTGTACTGTTTTGAAAGAAATTTGCCCAGGAAACCAGAGGAAATTTTCCTTTTCAGTAAGTGCCATGGGTTCTTTTATCATCCACCTGGGAAACTACCAGCTCCAGCAGATAAGCTCTCACTTTAACATCTAATCTTAAAGACAGCACGTCATAAGTGCAGTATCCCCCTTATATTACACTACTGTGTCAGTGCTGGAACATAAATCTAAGTACCCACTCTAAGGATAGAACCCACAGCCTTTGGATCTTTCTGTAAGTGGTAAGTGTGCTTGCTGCCTACTGAGGTACTAACACTGCTAGCCATGATACGTTACAAGGGATGCAAAATCTTAGAAACTGCAAAAGACAAAAAGAACCATAAACTTGTTCTTACATTATTTGAATATTCTTTTGATAAAAGCTCAACTTTTCCTCCTTTTTGAGATACACACTAATGTAGACTTTACCTTGCCTAACATTTAAATTTGTAATGAGGCAACAGTTCTGTAAACTCTGTCACAAACTATGTGGAGGTTAGTTTACCCAAGATCATCATGTTTTGTGCAGTAGTTATCTTTATTCAAGCTTATGTATGTGATGTTTTACTTATGTTAATGGGTATGTATCAGGTGTGATAAGAGAAAGGTAGTAAAGGAAATGTTTACTTTGGAGAATAGAAAAGAAACAGGAGATGTGATGTGGACACAGGATAATGAGAAGAAGGATGATGACAATAGTGTCTGGGGAGGATGGGTGACAGGCAATGAGTGGCAGAGGAAGCTAGATACAGAACTGATGCAAGGAAGCATTGTTTTACAGAGGGGGTAGTGGGACTACCAAACAGATCAGTGGGGAAATCATGCAACTGAGGATAACAAAAAGCTTTAAATTAGCAAGGAATTGTTATAATAAAAGTGTAGATAAAATGGGGGGGGGGGGGCAGCCAGAGTACTAACTACAACATAGTGACAGGCTAGATCTGCTGGTATAATTGTGCATTCCTGTGTATTTTAAATCAATCTTCAGCTTAAGGTCATATCATGCTGTCATCTGTTGCTGTAGAAATTAACTGTTAAATTAAAAAAAAAAGAGTGCAACAAATGAAAAACAAACTCAGCAGTTCTATTAGGGGTATGAAAACAAACTAATTTGTTTCTTATGCTGTGCAACAAACTGCTTGTCTCCATTTGTGCATGTGGCTCTGTCCACTTCTCTTCCACCCCCCATTCTCTAGCTACTCCCCAACTCAGACAATTTAAATACAACCATCTCCTCCCAGAACTCACCACAGCATCCCTCCCATTAAAGTAAAATTATATCTGCTAAATTCAAGACAAACAGTCTCAGCCATCCAAAGCGCATTGCATGTATTCTAACAACATGTTAACTTTTAGATAAGAGAACACAGATCAGACTGCATGCCATGTCAAGTACAACCATTCAATGGTGAAAAAATTGGCTTTAGGCGATAGAATCACATTGATTAATGTCACTAAACATGAACATAGGTATTTGTTTGTGATAAGTGAGTTGAGGATCTGGCCTACTCTGACCTACGTCAGGGACCCATGAAAAGGGTTGAAGGGGTCTATGTGCCCCTATGGGCCAGTGTGTGTCCAGGAGCCTTGGGTCAAGAAACTACTGGCTGGTAAGTACCAGTTGCCCAGCTAAAGTTACCTTGGATAACTCTCTTGATTGAAATCTGGATGTAAAACCAATCAACTTGCCAAACATGAACTAAGGATTGCTACACTCAGTATAGGTTCACTGACAGGATGGAGCTTGGAAATGGATAACATGATGGTAAGAAGGAAACTGAACAACCTCTGTATCTAGAAGCCAAGATGGAAGGGCAGTGTAGCAAATCCACTTGGCTTCAGTTCCCTTGTCTACTACTCAGGAGGTGGACTGGTGTGGGAATTGAGATGAGGGAGAGGCTTCTGCAGACAGTGAGGGATGTCATCTGAATTAGGGACAGACTTATGGGAATCAGACTCCAGTGTAAGAACAGGGCAGTATTCATAATCTGAGACTATACTTCACAGCAGGGTTGAGACAGGAAGGAAAAGAATACATTCAGGCAGAAGTTGCAAGGTTGACTAAATAGAGCAGGACAACATGAGTTGGTGGGGAATATGAATGCACATATTGGGACAGACAGAACAGGATATGAGGGCTGTCTGGGTCAATATGGGTGGGGCAACAGGAATAAAGAAGGAGAGGCCATTCTAGACTTCTGTTTGGCAAATGGCTTAATGGTGTCCAACACATAGTTCAGCAAGAGAGACAGTCACAAAATCACATACAAAAGTGGCCAACATCCAACTCGTGTAGACTTCCTCTTAGTAAGGAAAGGGCATAAGGGTAGAATCAGTGATTGTAAAGTCATACCTAGTGAAACAACCAACCCACAGAATAAAAAAAAAACACTGTTTGCCACAACAGAGAAGACTCTAAATTCAACCAAGACTAGGTGAAGACCTGGAAGTTGACTGGAGAGAAAACATAACAGTTTGAAGAAATACTCGGGGCTTTAGCACCTCCAGAAGAAGAGAAAACAATTGGAGTTAAAGAAGAGTGGCAGCACTTCAAAACTGCGTGTGTGAGGACTATAGAAAAGATATGTGATAAAGCCAGGTGTGGAAATAAGGTATGTAAGGAGAGCTCATTGTGCAATGCAGAAGTCCAGAAAGTCATCAAAAGAAAGGAGTGTAGGAAAAACTTGGAGATTGAAATGATAGATCAGGCTAAGAAGGAATACTGGCTAGCTAATAGAGGCTGAGAGAGCAGTTGCAATAATAAAGAACATTCAGAGACATTCTGTCAGCTTCTGGAAAGTGACTGAGTAGGTGGTGCAAATATACTCTATCAGGTTGCAAGACAAAGACAAAGATAAAGAAGACAGTCATCAGACATTGTTCATAGAGATTGCCAACAATAACTTGCTCACCAGCTACTAAACATCAAAGAGCAAATGGAAGGAGTACTTCCAGCAGTTCCTGAATAAAGAAAACCCACAGAAGCTGTGCTGTCACAGACACAGCCTAAAATGAATGAAGAGGAGGAGCCCACCATAGAAGAAGTAAAAGCAATACTAAGGAAAATGAATTCAGGGAAAGCAGCAGGCTCAGATCAGGTCTCTGCATATATGATCAAGATGTTGGGTGAGTTATGGGGAAATGGCTCCTGAAGGTACTCATACCAGTATAGAGAGAAAGGCATATTATATGTGATAGGCAAATAGGCATAGTAGTGCCAGTGTACAAGAACAAAAGGGGGTATTTACAACTGTGGGCACTACAGAGGTATCAAACTCCTGTCAGACTGCATGAAAGTTCTAGGCAGGGTGACGGATACAAGAATATACAGAGTAGGAGAATGAAAGATGAAGATAAGCAATTCAGATTCAGATCAGGATGCAGCACAAAGGACTCAATGTTTGCAGTGAGACAGATAGTTGAGAGGAAGCTAGAAATGAGGAAAGAGTCCATCTGGGCATTACTAGGCTTGGAAAAAGCATATGACAAGGTTCCAAGAAAGCTGATTTGGGCAGTCCTTTGGTGGCTCGAAGTCCCAAAAACAATGGTAGAATTAGTGAAGGTTATGTACTTAAAGTTACTTTTTAGTCGAATTTGATCGAAAGTTTGTTTGTTTGTATGTTTGTTTAATTTAACTGTTGAGGCTGCCCACTAAAGTGTGCTAGCCTGTGTAACTGATTTATCACTGTTTCTGCATTTTCTGTGTGTTTCTATCAAAAACAAAAACAAAAATAATCCTTGTTTTCCCGCCTCTCCTCGACTAGTTTAGACCAGTTTACAGGCATTGCTGTATTCTGGGCTGTGGTGTAGTTCCTGTGTTGTCCATTACCTTACTTGGATAGAAGGAAGTTTCTTTGCTCACCAGTGGGAGTGGGGAGACTTGAGCAGCCTACCTGTCCCTGTAGGAAGTGACCTCAGCACAAGAGCTGTAGTAATTGGTTGTTTTGGACCATTTCTAGCTCTTTTGTAGTTCCCTATTTAAAATCCGCCTCTGGGCGTTTTTTTCTGGTTTTACTGCTCAGACAAGCTCCTCGTGGTCCTGCAGAGTGGTCCTAGCTACAGAGAACTCAGAAAAGCGACTACTTTCTGGATTTAAGTATCTTTGCTTTTTTTTCCACTTGGAATAGCTTCTGTAGCTTACCCTGAACAAGCTTGAACTGTTTTTTTAACTGTTTGCTGCATTATTTTAAAATCTGCACTTAAAGTTACTTTTTAGTCGAATTTGATCGAAAGTTTGTTTGTTTAATTTAACTGTTGAGGCTGCCCACTAAAGTGTGCTAGCCTGTGTAACTGATTTATCACTGTTTCTGCATTTTCTGTGTGTTTCTATCAAAAAAACAAAAAAACAAAAAAATAATCCTTGTTTTCTCACCTCTCCTCGACTAGTTTAGACCAGTTTACAGGCATTGCTGTATTCTGGGCTGTGGTGTAGTTCCTGTGTTGTCCATTACCTTACTTGGATAAAAGGAAGTTTCTTTGCTCACCAGTGGGAGTGGGGAGCCTTGAGCAGCCTACCTGTCCCTGTAGGAAGTTACCTCAGCACAAGAGCTGTAGTAATTGGTTGTTTTGGACCATTTCTAGCTCTTTTGTAGTTCCCTGTTTAAAATCTGTCTCTGGGCGTTTTTTTCTGGCTATACTGCTCAGACAAGCTCCTCATGGTCCTGCAGAGTGGTCCTAGCTACAGAGAACTCAGAAAAGCGACTACTTTCTGGATTTAAGTATCTTTGCTTTTTTTTCACTTGGAATAGCTTCTGTAGTTTACCCTGAGCAAGCTTGAACTGTTTTTTTTAACTGTTTGCTGCATTATTTTAAAATCTGCACTTAAAGTTACTTTTTAGTTGAATTTGATTGAAAGTTTGTTTGTTTTTTTTGTCTAATTTAACTGTTGAGGCTGCCCACTAAAGTGTGCTAGCCTGTGTAACTGATTTATCACTGTTTCTGCATTTTCTGTGTGTTTCTATCAAAAAAACAAAAAAATAATCCTTGTTTTCCCGCCTCTCCTCGACTAGTTTAGACCAGTTTACAGGCATTGCTGTATTCTGGGCTGTGGTGTAGTACCTGTGTTGTCCATTACCTTACTTGGATAGAAGGAAGTTTCTTTGCTCACCAGTGGGAGTGGGGAGCCTTGAGCAGCCTACCTGTCCCTGTAGGAAGTGACCTCAGCACAAGAGCTGTAGTAATTGGTTGTTTTGGACCATTTGTAGCTCTTTTGTAGTTCCCTGTTTAAAATCCGCATTTGCACGGCTTTGCGCGGTTGTGCGCATAGCGCAGCGGCAGTTAAACAAGGTTAAACTTCTTCTGGCTCCGCCAAGTCTGCTCTTCAAATTTTCCCTTAAGGAAGCTCTACTCTTAGTATAATCAGACTACTCACTATATTATAAGCCTAGCACTTGTTCTCAATACTTCTCTACTAAGTAAGCACTCTCGTACTAAGTAAAGCACTACATCTACCTACCACCCCTGTGAATATCCACTTCCCTTAAAGGTACAGCACTCCCTTATACTGTTCTAGCATGTCGAGTGGTAGATTACTGGTGTCCTCTCCAGTTCAGCTGGTCAATCTGGGTATCTTGAGACAATGCTACAATTGTCTCATGTACACAGACAACCCTCTCCTCCTCCCCCCAACAAACACAAATACATGTGAGAGATGCAACTATATAGCCAAACTGGAGGCTGAACTCTCTCAACTCAGGGCTGGCATGACCAGACAGGAGGAGATGGTAACCACACACACAACAATCCCAGTCCCACATAGACCTACCACAACTGCAAACCAAACACATAAAAACACAAAGACATACTCGAGGCTCTAATAAAAAACTTACCAAAACAACAGAGGCTCCCAAAGCAGACATCCAAAAATCCACCACCTCAAAACAAAACACATGCAACACATACTTCAATAAATCAGTGTGTCAACCAATCACAGCCCTTAAGGCCAAACACCATGCCTGATACACTAGTAATAGGTGACTCTATAGTCAGACACACTGATGTCCCGCTGACCAGGCTGAACAAGGAGAGGGTGACTGTGAGCTGTCTATCGGGAGCTAGGGTCCGCCACATAACACACGCACTCAAGTCACTCCAAAGCAAGTACAAATATGACTCGGTCATTGTCCATGCTGGCGTGAATGACCTGAGACGTACCTCCCTGGACTACATGAAAAGAGACATAGAGGAGCTCTCCGATTATGTAGCCCAGGCTGGTATGACCCTGACCCTGAGCAGCATCTTGCCCTCACCAAGAATGATACCACAATACAAAGACAAGATGATCAGCTTTAATAATTGGCTCAAGTACTGGTGTCATTCTAAGGGGATCCAATGTCTGTCTGCCTGGGATGACATGTTGGACAAGCCACGCTGCTTCACAAGGGATGGCTTGCACCTGTCACCACTGGGCTTCCGGATATTGGCTAAGGCTCTTGCCACCCCCATAGTCCCTTTTTTAGGCAAGGCTCAAAAGACAAACCCACCTCCTTAGAAAACAAAAATGGAAAAAAACTAAGGGTAATGCTGCTCAATGCCAGAAGTCTAAATCTCAAGATGCAGGCACTCGATGCACTCCTCAGCATGGAGAACATCGATGTCTATGCAGTACCTGAAACCTGGTTCAAGGCTCCTGAGAGCACCCCAGTGCTACCAGGCTATACCTCGTATCATGCTTTTTGGCCCCAAAACCCGGGCTGAACCACAAAGGGAGGGGGGTGTCCATATTCATCAAGGACACCCACACCTCCAGGTAAGTAGCAGCACATGAAGCATCAGAGACCATACAGGTGCAACTAACCATAGGAAAAACTGCTATACAACTGGTAGCATGTTACAGACCACCCTCCCAATCTCAGGAACCCCACTCAGCCTTCCTGAAGACATTGGAGGATATGAATGTATCACAAAATACCATCATACTGGGAGACTTCAACTACCCAAACATAGATTGGGTACATTATTCTAGCCCTAATACCCTAGCCCAAAGGTTCCTGGAATTCATAAATTCAAATGCACTGGAACAACTAGTCACCTCTCCCACTAGGGGAGATAATATACTAGACCTGATCATCACAAACATGGGGACAAAATGCTCCACACCGGAAGTATACCCCTCACTAGTGAGATCTGACCACAAACTAATCACCCTGGATATACATATCCCACCTCCACCCCCAGCACAAAAGACCACAGTGAAAAACTTCTCAAAAGCAGACTTCACTCTTCTTAAGACTGAGATGGTATCCTTTAAGCCCACTGTGCCAGTGGATACCACATCCCACAATGCCGAATCCTTCACAAATACTTTCTATGGACATCTCCTAGAATGCATGGATCATGCAATCCCAAATAAATCCAAGTCCCTCTCCACCAAAGGCAAGAGTCCTGTCTGGTGGACCTCAGCCATTAACAAATTGTATAACAAAAGAAGGAATCTACTGCACGTCAGAGCAAAATCCCATGAAGGGAAGACATCTCTGATCAACATTAGCAGAAAACTATGTTCTCTCATAAAAACATCCAAGGCCAACTTTGAGAGAAAAATCGCTAAGGACACTAAAGATAACCACAAAGCCTTCTTCAGCTATGTTAGAAACCTGGGCGGAAACCCTCAGATATGCTCAGAGTTAGTTCACAACAACAAAAAATACACTGAACCCACAGATATTGCCAACATTCTGGCTGACAGGTTCAGTGCAAATTTCTCCCCTCCCTCACCCCCAAAAGAAGAAATACTTATCCCAGCTGAATGTAATCTCCCTGTCATCTCAGATGTCCAAGTGAGAACCGCCCTAAACAAAGCTAAAAACACAGCATCAATGGGACCTGACGGTATCCCTGATTGCGTGTTACGTGAACTCCAAGAGGAGCAAAACCCACACATAAAAATGCTATTTAACCTTAGCCTTACTTCAGGATATGTACCTGAACACTGGCGTACAGCAACAGTGGTCCCACTCCACAAAGGGGGTACCTCTACAGACCCTGGGAACTACCGCCCCATAAGCTTAACCAGCCTGGTCTGCAAAGCTATGGAAAGAATCATTATGGAACTCATAAACAGAGACATAGGGGACCTACAGATACTTGACCCCACCCAGTTCGGCTTTGTAAAGGGCAGATCCTGCCTTTTGAACCTGGTTGACTTTTTAGAAACAGTCACTAGAGCCATTGATGAGGGCAAAGCAGTCCATACAGCCTACCTGGACTTGGCTAAGGCCTTCGACACAATACCCCACTCAGGCATCACAGATAAGCTCAACAGCTTAAACGTAAACCCTTATGTCACTAGATGGGTTGCAAACTGGCTAAAGGACAGAACTCATAAAGTTAAAATCGCTGGAGCAATGTCAGACTCAAAGCCAGTCACAAGTGGTGTCCCACAGGGATCTGTCCTGGGACCCCTCTTGTTCGGCATTTATTTCTCAGATGTTAAAGCAAACATGGGAGGGTTGTGGCTGACAAAGTTCGCAGATGACTGCAAACTAGGCACCATAGTCGATACACCAGCGGACACATACATCCTACAAAAAGGCCTCACAGAAACGGACAACTGGTGCCGGAGTCACGGCCTTAAACTAAATGCCAAAAAAAGTATAGTCATCCCCTTTGGGAAAAACAAAGTACCCACAAATTATCACATAGACAGCAACCCACTGAGTACGGAAAAAGTAATCAGAGACCTAGGGACCCAAGTCGACAGCGACCTCTCATTTGACACCCACGTTGCCAAAGTGGTTAGAAAAACATTCTACCTTGCACACCTCATCATGAAGGGATTCACATCCAGATCCAAGGATGTCATTGTACCCCTATACTCCTCCCTCATCAGACCCATGATTGAGTACAATGCCCCATTTGGTATGTACCTCACCCGGCATTTGCAACAGCTGGAGAGACCACAAAAGTACCTCACCAAGAGGATCAAGGGTCTCCAACATATGTCTTATTCTGCCAGACTAAAGAAACTTCAGCTCTATTCAGTAGCATACCACCTGCTCAGAGGTGATCTCTGCCTGACGTACAAGGCCATGTCCAATCAGGATCTGATGGACATGCTCCACCTCAAAAAATCCAAATCCATCAGGACCACGAGAGCTAAAGACTTAAACCTCGGCACAAGTATGAATAGGACATGCTGGAGGGATAGATTCATAACCCAGAGGCTTCCCATGCTTTGGAACAAGATCCCAGTTCGTATTAGGCAGAGCCCCTCACTGACCCTCTTCAAGAGAAATCTTGAAGAGTGGATGGGAGATCGTAAGTTTACCCCAGGGGTCACATCTGTGTCACTGCTAGACAGAGGCACAGTAAACTAATTCTATTATATAAGGGGACCTTCATTGTGTCACTACTAGACAGAGGCACAGTATTCTAAATTTATTCTGTACATTTTTGTACCATTTAATGGGGTGGCAAAAGCCACATCACTATGGCTAGGCTTACAAATGCCCCAGGGCAGATAGCCTAGTACTAAACTATGAAACTATGAAACTATGACCCAATGACACAAAAATAAACAGTGTTCAGACTCAGATGGGTTCCCAGTGGCAGTGGGTGTGTGTATCAGGTTTCAGCTTTGAGACCACTACTGTTCCTACTGGTGATGGACTATACTAGTGAACAGGTCAGAGGGGACAGATCAACAAAGTTGCTGTATGCAGATGATGTGTCATTACAGACGGCACATGGGATAAAATTGAGTACCAATAAGACAGTAAACTGGAGAATCAGTTGAATCTGAGAACTGAGAGATAAGGAAAAATAGTGGAACAAGTTAACTTTGTGGACCTAGGAGGGATTGTTGAGGAGAAGTCTGAATGAGGAGGTCAAACCTGGAGTTAGAGAGGTCTACAGTCAATTGGCACATGGTGTCAGGTCTAGTGTATGACAGAAGAATGCCAAAAAAGCTGAAAAGTAAGGTGTACAAAAAGTTCAAACCACGAGGCACAGTGCAAAATAGACCAATGAACAAAAAAACCACTGTGAAGAGGACAAACCGCACCGGACAGCCGAGATATTCTATTAGATTTATTGTAAGGTTAAACGTTTGAACAATCACCACGTTTTTCATCAAAAACTGTAAGACTTCATCAGACATGAACAAATTGCAATTAACACATATATATATGCTGACAAACCTTTTAAACTAGCCAATAAAAAGCTATACAAAACAATCCTCATGAATATTAATAAAATTCATTTGAAACTAAAAGCATGAAAATCTAAATGACCTATCAATAATTTAAATTAATTTGTGTACATCAATGTAACATATATTTTAATATGTATTGAAATGTATAATGCATTAAAACATTTGATAAAAAACATTTTATTATTTTTAATTATATATAAAACCTTTTACCATGTATTATAAATAACCTTTCATTAGTGCAACAATACTCCCATCTAGTGGTCAAAATAATGTATGCATATAAATTTCCTCTTATAGTAAATATGTGGAATGGATATAAATATAAATATAATATACATGTAAAATAAATAAATTGATAAAAAAACCTTAAGTTGTCTAAATATAGGTGACACCTTGAATAAAAAATATAAAATCTGTATATGTATAATAATAAATATATAATGAATACAATAAATATAATAAATATAATAAAAAATAGATATGTAATCAATAAAATATATAAATATACACATGTAACATCTATAAAATCTTAACTGATGTAATAAATATATGTACATTTGAGTGTATAAATATGAAAAAATTATTATTAAAAATGTTCATTATAATATATAAAAATATATATAAATATATGCATATGACACCTGTGATAAAGTTATGATAAAATTGCTACAATTTTGCTGCTCTCAATTTCAAAACTGGGGTGAGTGAGATGTTGTCATTTAAACCTGGGAATTTATTTGCCTCCAGGACAATCTGCCAGTATAATTCCCGGTATTCAATGTGGGTCTCCCGCAAACCACCTCTCTCATCTTTCTGAATCTCTTCTAAAATGAAGAATTTGTACTTTGCTAAGGGGCAGATATTCATGTGTTTGTATAGTGCGTTGACTTCTTTCTTATTTTTGATGTCATTCAGGTGCTCATAAACCCTCCTTTTTAACTTCCTCTCCGGCTTCCCTATATAGAAGGCTGAACATATTTCACAAATTGCGATATACATTACTCCAAAAGAATTGCAATTACTATATACTTTGCCTATGATTTCTCTTTGTCTTGCTTCGATAAAAATATTATGTGAATTAAACATAAATGAACACTGTGAACACATTCCACAAGAATAAGTGTCCCCTACTTTTGTGCTTTACTTATTCACTTTATATTGAGCTGTCAACCAATCTTTGACATTACGTCCCCTCCTAAAAATGATATTAAAAGAATCTTTTGATTTGAAAGGTTATTTATAATACATGGTAAAAGGTTTTATATATAATTAAAAATAATAAAATGTTTTTTATCAAATGTTTTTAATGCATTATACATTTCAATACATATTAAAATATATGTTACATTGATGTACACAAATTAATTTAAATTATTGATAGGTCATTTAGATTTTCATGCTTTTAGTTTCAAATGAATTTTATTAATATTCATGAGGATTGTTTTGTACAGCTTTTTATTGACTAGTTTAAAAGGTTTGTCAGCATATATATATATGTGTGTTAATTGCAATTTGTTCATGTCTGATGAAGTCTTACAGTTTTTGACGAAAAACGTGGTGATTGTTCAAACGTTTAACCTTACAATAAATCTAATAGAATATCTCGGCTGTCCGGTGCGGTGTACAAAAAGTTGTGGCACCAGTAACACTGTATGATACAGAAGTCCGGGAAATGAAGGCAGAAGAGTTGAGAAAACTAGAGGTGATGGAGATGAAGTGTCTGAGTTAGGTGACAGGATGCTGACTATGGGAAAGATGAAGAAATGAGGACATTAAAGCAAATGCTTAAGTAGCTCCAGTTGCAGAGGAGGTCAATGAGAACAGATTATTGTGGTTCGGGCACATGTGCAGGAAACATAACACAATCTGGTGAAGAAGACTGAAGACAGGAAAAAAGCAAGAGGAAATGAGGGCATCCAACAAAGATGCAGATGAACTGTGTGAAAGAAGACCTGAGACAGCCAGGCATGACTGTTGAAGAAAACTGGAGAGTGGCAGTGAATCAAGTGAGATGGAGATGGTTGATGTGACACCCAGATCACATGTAAAAAAATATGGTAAAAATGGAGGTGATGATGATGATGACTTGTTAAATAGACTATGCATCATATACTGGTTAATATATATAAAACATATTCAGACCACTGAAGCAATTTTATTTCCCACAAATATCCACCCATAATCTTTCATACTACCATCAATCATTAATCCTCAGGCAGCCACTCTCTTCATTTGACCCAGTGTTTAGTGTTCTGACTTTTAAAAATGCTCACCATACTCCATACTGACAATTATTCTTATGCTATTCATATTGGCACAATCTACCTCATGCCATGTAAGAATACCTGATTCAAATTTCATGGCTATACACCTATCCCACATCTACTTCATAGCCTTGGAGCAGTCACTCTACATTTTTCCTATGCTATTTTCTACCTTCCCAATAGACTTTACTAACATAGGTATCTATTACCCAAGCCAAAGAAACAGTACCCATGCCTACTATCAATAAATGCAAATCTAACTTTTCTCACATATGCATAGCCTTGCTACTCTCTAAATTTCAAAGATCTGGAAACATTAATTTCATCCCTGGTCCTTCCACTCCTCCCACTTCTTAACCCACAACTCAGGCCCTACTGGCTAATAGCATGATACCTCATCCTCCAAACAATTCCACCTTAAAACTCTTTCAAATAAATATTCAAAGCGCTTCCAATAAAATAAATTAACTCCATTCTTGGATGCCACATCTTGCTCCAGACATTCTTGTCCTCAACAAAACCCGACTAAAACCAAGCATTAATGACACTGAAGTTGCTTCACAAGATTATAACATACTTTGACTAGATCACACAGTCAAAACAGGGGGTGGAGTAGCTATCATCTATCTGGACTCCTTACACTTTCCCCCATGATATTCATAAATGTAAAAATTTTTGAAATACTGTTTACCACACTTCATCTAAACCAAATTAATTCTTACCTGTTTCATAGGCATATATAAATCCCCCAAAACAATCCCACTATACTAGAAGACATCTTCTCCTGGGTATCAGCAAACATCAGACTAGAAGCCATCATATTTGGTGGTCAACATTAACTGGGCTACCATTAACCAACACGTTGTGTACTCATTCACTGAACCTGTACAACTTTACACAGCTTATTCAAGCCCTAACCCGCTTTAACAAAACCTTGCATTCTTTCTCATTTTTGTACTGGATCCTTACAATCTGCCCAAAAAAATATCTTCCAGTGTGTTACATTATCTGATAATGTTAGTGACCACCAGTCACCTTATGATATTAGAAATTACAATAGGAACTCAATGGCTCTCTGCTATAATACGGTCCACAAGTTAACTAATTTCAGCATCAGCTCTTTCACAGATGGACTCAAACAAGTAAACTGGCATTACCCAAGAAGACATGACAGAAACTTTTAACACAACTTTCTTAGATATTCTAAATCCTAACTGCCTCCCAAGAAACAAATGTATCAAAACCAACCCCCACCATGGTTAACTTAGAATACAAGACAGAGAATGAGGAAAATAAATAGGGCATGAAAGCAGCGGCACCAGAACCACAGAACTCAGGATTTCGTAAAAAAAAAACAAAACAAAAAAAAAACTTCTATTTTAGCATTCAAGATGATAAAAAAAAAATCAAACCCAAAGACTTTCTGGGCCTCAGCTAACTATCTCCTAAACCCTGCAAATCACCCAACCTAACTCTATGCTCATGGACTCTGACTATTGTATAACTTGTTTTTTAACTCTTATGTCATTAAAGTTGCTGTCTTCCTCATTCAAAACAGCCTTTGTTACCCCCAGAATCAATTGCACATCACCCTTACTGACTCTACTGCTTTTTCATTACAACATATCTCAACCACAGCCATCACAAAACTCCTTTAAACCAAACACTTTAGCAGTAGACAAACTTTAAGTCAAATTCATTAAACTAGCTGCAAATGTCTTAGCCTTCCCAGTCTCCATACCCATGTTCCCAAAATATGGATGCAAAGGTACATATTACCTGTACATAAGGGTGTCAGATCTAATGATCGCACTAATTTTAGGCCAATTGTCATACTGCCTCCATTATCAAAGATATTGGAAAGATATGTCCACAATTACTACAGTACTGTAGATCAATGTGTGTGCATGTACCTTTAAGAAGCTATCCAAGGACTTGCACAGGTGTATAAACACTGAGCATGTGTGAGCCTGATTGCCATTTTGTAGTTAGCTGTTGAGATGTAAGCATGTATATATATAAGGTCTGCCTGTTAACTAGTTTGTTTATATTTTATGATGCTGCTATCCACCCTGATGTGTTTCTATGTATTGAAGCATCTAAATGAAATACCCCGCTTGCTTGTCATCTATGTTAGAGAAGGATGGGCGACATGGTGTCAGAAGCGGCATGTCTAAAGGACATGATGTTAGAGGCGGTATGGCTAAAACGACTTAAGGCACTTGCTTGGAACTGGTGGAATATACAAGTGTGAATCATTCCTACAATGTGCATACTTCACAAAAAAGGTCAGAAACAAATTTCACAGGATCATAGGAAGCTACTAGGCTAATGACCTTGGGGCCCTTACAAGCCTAGCCAAGAGTTTATCCCCAAAAAAGAATAATCGATCAGCACCTGTCACCCCTGTCAATGAGGGACAAAGGTGGACCCCTGGGACACATTTGTGGTTTCCCATCCACTCATCAAGGTTGCTCTTGAAGAGGGTCAGCGAGGTACTCTGTTTGACATGTATGAGAAATCTATTTCAGATACAGGGCAGCCTCTGGGAGACAAACCTGTCTCTCCAACAGGTTTTGTTGATGTCGGATATTAAATGTAGGCCTATCGAGTGGGTAATGTGCAAGGAGTTAGACTTACAGATATGGAGCATCTCTAGTAGGGAAGGGTCCGATATTGCCTTGTAGACGAGACACAGATCACATCTGAGCAATCTGTGTGATACCAGGTAGAGTGATAATGATTTGAGCCTGTCCACATAGGACAGGTGTTGGAGGCCATGGATTCTCTTTGTGAGATATTTCGGTGGCCTTTCCAGTTGGTGCATGTGTTTGGAGATGTACATACCAAATGGGGCATTATACTTAATTATAGGCCTAATGAATGTGGAATAAAGGGAGGTAATAACCTCTTTTTTTCTGGATGCAATCCCTTTACTTACAAGATGAACCAAGTAAAAGGCTTTTCTGATCACTGCTGCCACATGATGGTCAAATGTCAGATTATTGTCAACCTGAGTACCCAGTTCTCTCAGCACAGGTTGTGTGCTTAGGGGGTAGCTGTTGATGTGGTAATCAGTAGGGGCCATGTTTTTGCTGAATGGTATGATAATACATTCTTTTTGCATTTAACTTAAGACCGTGACTTTGGCACCAGTTATTTCTAATTGTGAGACCCTCATGCAGTATGTTAACATCATTTGCAGAGTCAATGACAGCACCAAAGTTACAGTCATCTACAATCCTGGTCAGCCACAGGTCCTTTGTCTTTGCCTGGACCTCTGAGAAGTAGATGACAAACAGTAGGGGTCCCAGGAGAGATCCTTGGGGAACACCACTAGTGACAGGTCTGCTGTTGGAGGTGGTGGCACCTATTTTGACTTTGTGTGTACTATCGGTGAGCCAGTTGGCCACCCACCTGATGAGATAGGGATGTATGTCAAGTTGTGTTAGCTTTTCAATGATGCCCAAATGGGGGATTGTGTCATAGGCCTTGGCCAAGTCAAGGTAAGCTGTATGTACTGACTTACCCTCATCCAGGGCCTTGGTGACAGTCTCAAAGAAGTCAACTAGGTTCAATAGGCAAGATCTTCCCCTAACAAATCCAAATTGGGTGGGGTCAAGTGCTTGGAGATTGCCAATGGCCTTGTTTATGAGATCCATAATAATACACTCCATGGCTTTACAGATCAGACTTGTCAAGCTAATGGGGTGATAGTTTCACAGGTCAGTAATGGCATCACCTTTGTGCAAGGGGATGACAATGGCAGTTCTACACTCTGCTGGAATGAAGCCTGTAATTAGGCGGTGGTTGAATAGGGTGCTCAATGACGAAGCTAGCTCTTGCTGGAGATGGTGCAGAATGCAGCCTGGGATACTATCAGGTCCCATGGAAGCTGTGTTCTTTGCCTTGCGTAGGGCCTTTAACATTTGATCTACAGAGATGTGAGGTGTTGGACAAGTATCAGGGATGTCAAATGGGCCTTTGGGTGATGGGGGGTGAAGTTTGCACTGAACCTATCAGCTAGAAGGTTAGCTAAGTCAACAGAATCAGTGTAAGTGGTACCATTAAGTACTAATTTGGAACAAACCTGGGCTTTTCCATGGAGGTTTCTGACATAACTGAAGAAGGACTTGTGGATTCCCTTTGTTTTGGAGGCTAGTTTCAATTCATAATTGGCTTTGGAGGTTTTCACTAATGATCTAATTTGCTTGTTGAGGCTGAGGAGGGAGATTTTCCAATTTGGAATTTGTTCCTTTTTACCCTTGGACAGCAGTTTCTTCCTTTTGTTGTAAAGCCTGTTGATAGTGGATGTCCACCAGACAGGATTGTGTTTCCTTGAGGAGCAGGTTTTAGTTCTGTTGGGTATGGCTGAGTCCATGCAGTTGTATAGGTGCTTGTATACTGCATGTACTGTTCAGCATATTTGTCTGCATCCTCTGAGGGAGGCGATGGTGTGAAGCTACTGATACCCTCCCTTAGGAGGTTGTAGTCAACTTTTGAGAAGTTTTTTAGCCTGGTTACAGCTGAGGAGGGGTTGGGTTGGATAGAAACTTTGAATGAGACAGACTGATGATCTGATCTCACCAGGGAAGAACATACTATGGGAGTGGTGCAACGGTTGCCCATGTTGGTGAGAACCAAGTCCAGAATTTATCTCCTCTTGTGGGGGATGAGACAAGTTGGTCTAATGCGTTAGAATTTATGAAGTCAAGGAATCATTGGGTGAGTGTATTAGTGCAGGAATAGTTCACCCAGCTTATGGTGGAGTAGTTGAAGTCACTAAGGATCAGGGTGTTAGGGAGTACCTTGATGGAGTCAAGCAGGTCCAGGTAGGTGGAGTGGGTGACCTGAGTCATGCGCAGGGGTCTATAACTGACTGGGTGTCTTACCAACTGTCAGCTGCACCTGGAGTAATTCCAGTGCATCATGCTGGAACCAGTCTGGAGGTGTTCCTGTCCTTAATGAAGATAGAGACTCCACCACCTTTAGTCTTTCCGACTTGCTCAGCATTATTTCTTATTCCCAAAATATGAAACAAGCCATACAGAACATTCTAATCTATGTTCACATAAACCAATATGTATGATGTTGTGTCTTTCGGCTTTTCCCGGTTAGGGGTCACCACAGCGGAACTCCGGTCCGCTAATGATTGGCAGTAGATTTTTACATGCCGAGTTGCCAGCTCTGACACACAACCTTCAACGAAGGTACCCCCATTCACGAATGTCTACACACAGAAGATGCTTTAGCTGAGAATCGAACAGGACAACGTCTTACTGTGAGGCGACAATGCTACCGCAGCACCACCACCGCAGTAGAATTACTATGGAAAATGTTTGAAATAAAGTACAAATTGCATAAAATGAATAAAATAAGGGGAAACTACTGCATTTTTGAATACATGATTAATTAATCCATATTTTTCATATTAATCACATATATCCAAGTTATCAGAAGTGTATAAAGTGTTTGCATGTTTGTGCAGTGTTACAGTAAAGTTATTTCACAGAATATAGCCATTACAGAGCATATTTCGTAAAGTACAGTATTTCAAAGAGTTTATTGGGCATTTGAATGTTATTACAACCTCACAGAACAGTTTGTACATAATTACAAGTGCCATATTTTCAGTGTGTTTGTGCATACTTTATGGGCACAGCAGATGGATTTCAAAAACCCAGTGCACTTGTGTTTGACAATAATATTGCTGAGATGTGGAGAGTGTTAGACCAAGAGTACGACATTTTCATACAGGCTACATTTTCTGATAAAGATGACCATACAAAGACATTTATTCTGTTTAATTTAGCTGGGTCAGAAGCCATAGAAAGGGAACATTCATTTGTATATGCACCTACTAGCTATACAGGAGAGGGGGAAACCATCATATTGTTGTACTGGCTGAGTCAAAGGAAGACCCTATGTGCTTAAAATGTAAATTTAGAGAAATGCGTAACCCCAGACAAATGTTACAATGGAAAGACACTTTTTTATACAAGGGATCAAAAGCCTGATGAAACCTTTGCAGCATATATAACTGACCTGAGAAATAAGGCTAAAATGTGCAGCTTTGGTGATTTAAGGGATGAGTTGATAAAGGACAGACTTGTGTGTGGTATAAAAGATGATGCTGTGAGAAAGATTTTGCTTCATGACAGTGATTTAACTTTGAATAAGTCCACTGAGATTTGTCACATATATGAGCTCACAGAAAAGCACATAAATATGCTTACAAATGAGAATAGCTCTAGAAGGCACAGTGATAAAGCTCATGTTGATAGTATGCAGCACGTGGTTAAAAGAAACAGGCCCAAGCACTTGGCAGCAACTGTAGCCCCTGCAGCACTCACTGGTAAACCCCAGAACCTTCTAGCAAATTCCAGAGTTTGCACAGTCTTAGTGAAGCATAAGAGTGAGTTAGCAAACTCAAAGCATGGGCCCTAATCTAGTTTCATTGCCAACTGTTGTAACTGCGGTGGAAGTCATGAATCTAAAAGGGAAAAATGTTTAGCTTTTGCTCAACAATGCCACAAATGCAATAAGTGGAATAATTTCAAAAGGTTTTGTAAAT
The DNA here is from genome assembly GCF_019279795.1 of Protopterus annectens. Lineage (NCBI taxonomy): Eukaryota > Metazoa > Chordata > Ceratodontiformes > Protopteridae > Protopterus > Protopterus annectens. The sequence continues at coordinate 351,504,780 of NC_056746.1, read as the reverse complement.
CAAAAGGCCCACATTCTTTTATTAAGAGGGAACATTTTAAGAAACGAGTTGATCAATTAGATCAACCAGTACTACATTACCAATTAGTAGTCAAGTGTTGGTTCCATGTGTCAAGAACAACAGGTCAGTTTAAAGCAATCTGTTGAAGAAGCGTTTGTTTAGCCCAGAAGTCCTGCTATGATAAAATAAGCAAACCGCTCGATCCATTATGAGAAGAAGGAAGTGGTAAGGATGCAAACGTTCAAAGGTTATGATTGGATTGGTGTCGTGAAGAGCATTTGCCCAGAGCCGAGATCATACATTGTGGAATCACAAGGAGCAGACTTTAGGCGGAATCAGAAACATTTAATACCAGTGTCTGAGCCTATACTGCAGCATATAGCCTGTGAGAAAGGCTCTTTATCTCGGAGTGAATTGTCCGGTGTTCCAATAAGTTCGGAGGACATTCCTGTTCCTGTTGAGAATTCAGAAGTTCCTGATATGAGTTTCTCACCAAAGACTGTCCCTGTTACTAAATTTGTTCCAGATTGTTATGTTATGAGATATGGCCACATCTCTAAACCCTGTAACAGATACAAAACAACTTGGACATGAACATTTTGTTTTGTTTCCAATGTGTATAGTAATGCATGTCTTACTCTAATGTTGTTTTACAAAGGGCAATCTTTCTAAGAGGGGGGATGTAGATCAATGTGTGTGTATGTACCTTTAAGACTCTATCCAAGGACTTGCACAAGTGTATAAATACTGAACATGTGTGAGCCTGACTGTCTTTTTGTAGTTAGCTGTTGAGATGTAAGCATGTATGTATATAGGGTCTGTCTGTTAACTAGTTTGTTTATATTTTATAATTCTTCTATCCACCCTTTTATGTTTCTATGTATTAAAGCATTTAAATGACATAGCCCACCTGCTTGTCATTTATGTTAGAGAAGGACAAGCAACAAGTACTTTTTAGATCAAAACCTACACTTTGGCTCTGCTCTAACCACAGTACGACACCTGTCTTAGTATGTTTTCTAAATGCCGTCAGCTACAATCTTTTGATTTATGACATATTTTTTGATTTCTCAAAGGTATTTGACATAATCTGTCATTCTAAACTACACCATAAACTCCTCACTATCAGCCTCTCTAGTAACACTATCAAATGGTTCCAAACCTTCCCAATTAACAGAATACAATGTATCAATGGTTCCATACCTACCTAATTAACAGAATACAATGTATTAATGGTTCCATACCTACCTAATTAACAGAATGCAATGTATCAATGGTTCCATACCTACCTAATTAACAGAATGCAATGTATCAATGGTTCCATATCTATCTAATTAGCAGAATACAACGTATCAATGGTTCCATACCTACCTAATTAACAGAATACAATGTGTCAATGGTTCCATACCTACCTAATTAACAGAATGCAATGTATCAATGGTTCCATACCTACCTAATTAACAGAATACAATGTATCAATGGCTCTATATCTACCTAATTAGCAGAATACAATATATCAATGGTTCCATACCTACCTAATTAACAGAATGCAATGTATCAATGGTTCCATACCTACCTAATTAACATAATGCAATGTATCAATGGTTCCATATCTACCTAATTAGCAGAATACAATGTATCAATGGTTCCATACCTACCTAATTAGCAGAATACAATGTATCAATGGTTCCATACCTACCTAATTAACAGAATACAATGTATCAATGGTTCCATATCTACCTAATTAGCAGAATACAATGTGCCCAGTGGCAAACAGCATACTCTTACTTCCTCCCTGATAACATAATAGGTTCATAGGTAGATACTAGGCTATCGGCCCAAGGGCCTAAGTAAGTCTAGCCAACAAGGTTCCCTCACTTACGCCACCCAAGAAAGTTATTTTCCTGTGGCCCTCTCAAGCACAGCCACAGAAGTGATCCCTGGGGTGTATTTCCTATTTTTGCTTGACATAGATGGGTAGCTTGTTCCAGAATATGGGAAGTCTCTGGGACAGGAATTTATCCCTCCAGCATGTCCTGTTTATTGTGGTGACAAGGTTTAGGTCCCTAGAGCATGTAGCTCGGAGGGATTGGGATTTCTTTAGGTGTAGCATGTCCAGCAGCTCTGGGTTTGACATAGGTTTATATGTTAGGCAGAGATCACCTCAGAGTAGGCGATATGCTACGGAGTAAAGCTGGAGTTTTTTCAGATGGTCAGTGTAGGGCATCTGTTCGAGGCCAGTAATCCTCTTTGTGAGGTACTTCTGTGGTCTTTCCAGCTGCTGCAGATGTCTTGTGAGGTACATTCCAAAAGGGGCATTGTACTCTATAATGGGTCTAATGAGTGTTAAGTAGAGGGGAACAATGACCTCTTTTTTCCTAGATGAGTACCCTTTTGTGATGAGGTGTGCCATGTAGAAGGATTTCCTGACTACTGTGGCAATGTGATTATCAAAGGAGAGACTACTGTCCACCTGGGTCCCCAGATCTCTTATCATACATTCGGCATTAAGTAGACTGCCGCCTATGTGGTAGTTCATAGGTACAGAGTTTTTACCAAAGGGGATGACAATGCAATTTTTGGCATTGAGCTTGATGCCATGGCTCTGACACCAGGCATCTGTCTCAGTGAGGCCCGTCTGTAGGATGTCCACATCATTTGAGGACTCAACTATGGCTCTTAGTTTGCAGTCATCTGCAAACTTCATTAGCCAAAGGCCTTCTGTGTTAGCCTGTACTTCAGAGAAGTAGATATCAAACAGAAGTGGTCTCAGGACTGAACCCTGTGGTACTCCACTTTTCACTGGTTTGAAGTTAGATTTGGAGTCTGCAACTTTTACAGTGTGGGTTCTGTCAGTGAGCCAATTGGCAACCCATCTTGTGACGTAGGGATTTATACCTAGTTTAGTGAGTTTAACTATAATCCCAGAATGGGGGATGGTGTCGAAAGCCTTGGCGAGGTCAATATAGGCTGTGTTAATGACCTTACCCTTGTCTACAGCTTTGGTTACTGCCTCAAAGAAGTTGATCAGGTTCAAAAGGCATGATCTGCCTTTCACAAACCCAAACTGGGTGGGGCCAGTGTTTGGAGGTTACCAGTGTCTTTGTTTATGGGTTCCATGATGATACGTACCATGGCCTTACAGACCAGGCTCATCAGGCTAATAGGGCAATAGTTCCCAGGATCAGTGGTGGCTCCCCCTTTGTGGAGTGGGATAACTGCTGCTGTGTGCCATTCAGTGGGCATAAAGCCCGATGTGAGACTATGATTGAACACGGTGCTTAGGTGGGGAGCCAGTTTGTTCTGAAGTTCGTGCAAAATGCAGCCTGGGATGTTGTCCGGTTCCATGGATGTTGTGTTTTTGGCTTTAGAGAGTGCAGCTTTTACCTGCATAGTTGTGATTATAGGGACTCTGCATTCTTCCTGTATAGTTATGGGCCCTTTAGGGGGTAAGAGAGGGGTAAAGTTAGCACTGAACCTATCTGCCAGGATGTTGGCAATATCAGTTGGTTCTGTAATTTTCATGCCGTTGTGCTGTAACTCAGAGCAGATCTGGGTGTTGCCATTAAGATTCTTGACATAGCTGTAGAATGCTTTGTGGTTGTCCCCAGAATCAGTGGTGATTTTGTTTTCAAAGCTAACTTTGGAGGATCTTATAAGGGATCTCAGCTTCTTACTGAGGCTGACCAGGGAACTCCTCCAGTCATGGGATTTTAGTCTCTTTTGCAACAGTTTTTTCCTTCTGTTGTAGAGTTTGTATATGGCAGGGGACCATCAGATTGGCTTCCTTTTTTTTGGAGGATAGTGTCTTGGTTCTGTTTGGGATAGCATCTGCATGGATGTCATGACATTCGCCACTTCTGTCTTAAGAAGCATGAAGTTGGCTTTGGAGAATTTTTTTACCGTGATTTCCTTAATGGGGGTGGGGGCGGGATGTGGATATCTAGGGTGATTAGCTTATGGTCGGATCTGACCAATGAGGAGTTGACTTCAGGTGTGGAACACCAGTCACTCATGTTGGTAATAACTAGGTCTAGGATATTGTTGCCCTTGGTGGGGGTGTGGATAAGTTGATCCAGGGCATTGGAATTTATGAATTCCAAAAAGTGTTGAGTGAAGGAGTTGGTACATGAGTAGTTTTCCCAGTTAATGGTGGAGTATTTGAAATCGCCCATTATTAAGGTGTTTGGTTGAACCCTAATATTTTCCAGTATATCAAGAAAAGAGGAATGGGAATCCTGGGGCATGGTGGGGGATCTGTAGCAAGCTACAATTTGGATTGCAATTTTGCCCAGAGTTAGTTGCACTTGGATAAACATGGATGCATTATGCTGAGCAACTAGCCTGGAGGTGTGGATATCCTTAATGAATATGGACACACCTCCACCTTTGGTGTTCCAGTCCAGGTTAGGTGTCCGAAAAGTGTGATATGAGTTATAGCCTGGTAATGCAGGGGTGCTCTCTGGAACCTTGAACCAGGTCTCAGTCACTGCACAGATATCGATGTTCACCATTTTAAGGAGTGCCTCGAGGGAGTGCATTTTGAGATTTAGACTTCTAGCATTGAGTAGCATTACCCTCAGTTTTTGCTTGCCTGTTCCTGTTATGGTGGTGAATTTGTCATTTGAACCTTGCCTAAAAAAGGCACTATAGGGGCAGCAAGAGCCTTAGCCAGAATCCGGAATCCCAGGGGTGACAGGTACAGGCCATCTCTGGCAAAGCATCGTGGTCTGTTGACCATGTCATCCCAGGCAGACAGATACTAGATCCCCTTAGAATGACACCAGAAGCGCTTAGCAAATTGTTGAAGTCAATCATTTTTTCCTTGTACTGCGGTATCATTCTAGGCAATGGCAGGATGCTACTCAGGGCTAGGGTCATACCTGCATGGGGTATAAGATCGGAGAGTTCTTCCATGTCTCTTTTCATGTAGTCCAGGGAGACACATCTCAGGTCATTCACACCAACATGGACAATGACAGAGTCATATTTGTACTTGTTGTGAAGTGACCTGTGTGCGTGGATTATGTGGTGGATCCTGGCACCCAACAGGCAGCTGACAGTAACCTTCTCCTTGTTTAGCCTCATGAGTGGGACATCAGTGTGCCTGACTATAGAGTCACCTATGACTAGTGTGTTGGGTACGTTGTTTTGCCTTATGGGCTGTGGTTGAGTAGCACACTGAGTCTGTGGGTTATGTGTCATTTGGGTTGTGCTGGGGGGTGGAGATTGCTTGCATTTCTACTTTGGAAGTCTCTGTTGCTTGAACAGATTATTATTGAGAGCCTCCGTGAATGTTTTTGTGTTTCTATGTGTGGATTTTGGTGGTGTAGGTTTAGTGGGACTATGTGATGAGTGTGGTGTGGTGCAAGTGTTTACCTTCTCCTCTTGACTGTCAAGTTCAGTCTTGGTTGGAGAGAGCTTTACCTCCAGTTTGGCTAGATAAATGCATCTCTCACATGTTGTGGTGTTGCGTGGTAGGAGGAGAGGGTTGTCTGTGTAAATGAGGCAATTGCTGCATTGCCCCAAGATGCCCAGATTCATCAGATAGACAGGAGAGAACACTGGGAGCTGACCCTTGGACATGCTTGAATAAAAAAAACACTTTTCTCTAGACAAGTGATGAACATGAGTATAAGAGCTGTTTTTCTCTACACAAGTGAGGAAAGTAAGTACAAGAACTGTTTTCCTTTAGATAAAGAAGAAGGTTGAGTGCTGTAGTAATTTGTAGCTTATTTAGTGCTAACAACAAGTTCTGAACAAGTACTGAGCATGAATAAGCAAATTCAAGTGCTAAAAGTAAGAATCAGTACCTGGATCTTGTGTTAGATAGGCTACCTAGTGCTTATCACTCCCACTGATAAGCTAGAAGGCTTCCCTCCAACACAGAAAGGCTTGGGGGGGGGGGGGTCAGAAGCTTACAAGCAGTCCTGGATACAGCAAATCTGTATCTGGACTAGACTAGTTACAGGAAAGGCGGGAAACAAGCACAAACACTGGCTTTTTAACCAGAAGGTCGAAAGAGATGGAAAAACTGCTCAAACGGCCAATAAACTACAATTTCTGGGCCAGAAACCACTCTTGTGGTAGATAGGCTACCTAGTGCTTACCACTCCCACTGATAAGCTAGAAGGCTTCCCTCCAACACAGAAATGCTTTGGGGGCTCAAAAGCTTACAAACAGTCCTGGATACAGCAAATCTGTATCTGGACTAGGCTAGTTACAGGAAAGGTGGGAAACAAGTGCAAATGCAGGCTTTTAAACTAGAAAGTTGAAAGAGATGGAAAAACTGTCCAAACAACCAATAAACTACAATTTCTGGGCCAGAAACCACTCTTGTGATAGATAGGCTATCTAGTGCTTACCGCTCCCACTGATAAGCTAGAAGGCTTCTCTCCAACACAGAAAGGCTTTGGGGGCTAAGAAGATTACACACAGTCCTGGTTACAGCAAATCTGTATCCGGACTAGACTAGTTACAGGAAAGGCAGGAAGCAAGCTTAGAAATTTTTTTTTTGGAAAGTAGAAAGGGAGAAAGGAGAAACAGAAGATAATTCACAATTAAGGACCTATGTGGCTTGTCCTTCACAAATGCTCTCTCTATATTAGGTAGAGTGAGCTAGTGACACTAGACCGGAGTAGAGCTGGGATACAGCTGAACAGATGGGACTGGTAGGAGTGTCTGAAGTCAAAATATGATCTCACGGATCTATAGTGGGCCCATTGTTCTTAATAAATTTGTCAGTGACTTACTTACCACTGCAGACTTCTCCTCACTTATTCAATATTCAGATGACTCCACTCTTGTTTGCTGTTCCCCATTCATTAATGAACTGCAAGCCAGAATCCAAGAATTACTACTCAGTTGAACTCTATATATGACATGACCTAATAGTTAATGCTGAAAAGACAAAAATCCTGCCCTTCCTACTTAGATCCAGTCCTATCATACATACTAATGTTTCTGTTACCCCTTCCAACACTGTTATCCTCATATTGTCCCAAACACCAAACTCCCAGAAGTTACCCTGGTCAATAAAGTAAAATCTGACCTACAAATAGACCATGCCATTAAAAAAAGCCTTAAACAGAATCAAAGCTTACTTATCAGAAGATGCCATAAAGGCTATAGCCAATATGCCTACCTCCGGCCCAGTCTACTGTACTCTACTTCAATCTACACTAACCTTAATTATATTTATTTATCCTTTGTTGACCAGGTTAGTCCCACTAGGAGAGTGGCCTCTTCTCAGGGCAGACCTGAGGTGGTAGTTTTACTACTAGGGGAGATTTGGTCAGGGCATTGGGGAAATTCCCCTAATTATCATTGTTGGGAGTGGGACCCATTTTGGAGGAGCACTTCTTATTTCCATTCCAGGTGCAGATGTGGCCTGGAGAAACAGGCAGGCAGATGGAGATAGAAGGAGATGATGGAGTAGTGAAAGAAATGAAAGAGGCGGCAAATATTGAGACCAGAGAATCTGTGCAGGATCCTGAGGAAATGTTACATAAAAACCTGTTTGATGGAGACGAGTCAGCAAATGATGGATGTATAATTACAACCCTCCAGTCAGGATGATTTGTTTAAAGAAATGGTGGTGCAGAGTGATCCAGAAAATGAAGGAGATGTTTCCTGAGGGGGACATCATGGAGAAAATACAAAAGGAGGATGCAGAGACAATCATGAAGAATAGCGGTGAGATGGAAAAGAAAACATATGCAGAGATAGTAAGAGAAGGCAAAATTGGAGTAGCAGAAAAGAAAGCAGAAGAAAATGAAAAAATAGAAGTACGTGGCAAGGATTCAAATTAAAGAAGACAGAGAAATGGATAGATATGAAGTGCAGCTCAATTTAATAGCTCATTTGGGTGTAAAAGCACACGAAGTAAGAACATTTATTTTTATTAACATAGAGACATTTTATGACATTATAGCTCTGTTTTTTTCAATGGAAATTTTTCTTGGAGAATATGAAAAAAAAGATAGACTATTACCCATGGAATCTTTATGCGATAAAAGCATTTAACAGGGAAACAAAAAAGAAGATTCATGTACAATTTTGAACAGAGGTAGAAAGAAAGACTTTGAAAGGACATTTGAAAGTTTTATGTAAAGAAGTACTGGACATTGCAAAAGTTTATGACAAAAGGGGTTTATAGACTGGTAGCTAGGACTGTACTATTGTATTAAAAATAAAAAGAGAAAAAAGTATACGTAGACCAAGCATGAAAAATGTGGAGGGGAATAAGAGCATAGTAAAATACTGGAGACAACCCAAAACATGTTTTTTTGTAGAAAAGAAAGACATTTGATAAGTAACTGTGACAAAAGAAAATGTTATATTTGTGGAAAAATGGGACATGATGCATACAAAGTGAATTGAGATATTATAAATGTAACAAAATTGGACATGTATGGATGGATTGTAAAAATGAAAACGAGTAAGAAAAAGAAAAAGAAGGACAGGAAAATGAACAAAGAGAAGACATTTTAAAAGTAGTGGAAATAGAAGAAAAATCAGATGAGAAAAAATAATAATGAGGACATAGAAGAAGGTTCTGAAATAAGTGGGAGGTAGTAAAAGGGGAAAAATAATTCTATTGGTAAAAAGGTAAAGACAGAAAAAGTAAATCTAAAGAGATAAGTTCAAAAGAAAAAAACAAGGAATGAATGGAAAGGAATATATACAGTTAAGAATTGGGGCTTGGTATAATGGTTAAGGTGTTTGACTCACAGACACAATGTACAGTGTTTGATTCTCACCTAGGGGAAGGAAATTGATTAGGCTTAAAATGGCCTATTAAGAAAACTAACCCAGCAATTAGCTATGAATTTCTGAATCCATAGATCTAAGGAAAAGAGAAAATGAACATTTTAGAGTGCTTTCTGTAAACGTGAATAGTTTTAAGAATACAGTAAGAAGAATAGGAATTTTGGAAAGGTGTAATACATGTGATGTATATATAATTATACTAGAAGACAAAATATTTTTAACAAATTAAGAGAGATTACAAACATAGAAACTATGGGGTGGAAAGATTATTTGTTATTTGAGAAATGATAGATGTTCTGGAATAGCCACATTCTGCAGAAATACAGTAAAGATATTAGATGTAACTTTAGTAAAAATGGAAAGATTTACCATTGTAGATTTAAAATGGAAAAAACATATATAAATATATATATATATATATATATATATATATAAAATAATAACATTATATGCTTATACTAAGAGTAAATAAAGGGAAAGTTTTTTTCCATCAGGTTTTAGACTATGTAGTGATAAATATGAATATTATAACAATAGGAGACTAATTGTGATTTAAAAGGCAAGTGTAAAAAGAAAGGGAATTATATAAGAACAATGTTAGAAGTCATAAGATTTGTTAAGTTAAAACTTTGGGATAAAAATGAATGGAATTACAAAAGAGGTATGTATAGAGCTGAAATAAATTATTTTATAGTGTCAGAAGGTTTAGTTATAGGAGAATGGGAGGTAATAGAAACAGGATTTTCTGATCATCTTACAATATTGCTAGAAATAAAAGAAAATAAGGAATATATAAAAATAGGCAAAGGAATAAAAAGGATAAATGAGGAAGCATGTAATGAAGAAAGAAACAGATTTGTAATACAGTTATGGAGTGATCATATAACTATGAGAACATTTTATTAAAAATAGTCTTAATGGTGGATGATATTTAAGGAAAAATAGATTAAACAGAAGAACATTTTTAAAGTGTCATTATGATGTGAGAAAAGTAGATAAAGAAAAATATAAAGGAACATAACAATGCATTGAGAGATTTAGAACATGATGATAGAATGTACTTTAGCAAAGAAAAATAATTATATGAAAGAAATCAAGAAAATACAAGAACTGCCATATATAAGCAAATATATTTTTACAAGGAAAAAGAGAAGATATATTGAGTTACTTAAGCACATTAGTAAAGAAAGATGGTAGTGTAATGAAAGAAATAAAAAATGTAAAACAAGAAATCGAAAGAACTCAGGAAAAGATTATGAACACTTCAGTACAATTTGTATTAGAAATGTTTCAAGGAAAAAAGAAGGTAATGAAAAAACATGGGAAGTAAAAGTTAAGGGAAAAAGAAAGCGAAGACTTGGAAAAGGAGGTTTCTTTAAACGGGCTAGATAAAGTATTAGGGCAAGTAAATATCGGTTTGGTTGCAGGCCCAGATGGAATAAGGTAAGAAATGTATACAAATTTAAGGGATTTGAAAATATATATACATATATACTGTTTGACCACACACACACACACACACCTTCAGTCTGGTCAAGCATTGTGCAGATAACCATTGACAAGACCCCTATTCAAATTATAGCTAGCTACAGGCCCCCAAATTTGACTCAAGATGCCCACTCCACCCATCTGGACCTCTTCAAATCTATCAAGATTCAACCCTTTACCCTGCTCCTGGGTGACTTTAACTACCCAACCATAGATTGGAAAAATCTACTTATGGCAGAATGCAAATGCCCAGAGATTCCTCGATTTTATCAATGCAAATGCCTTAGAACAGCTAGTCAAGAGGTGATAATTTCTTGGACTTGGTATTAATCAACATGAGTAACCACTGCAGCACCCCTACAGTATCATCCTCCTTGGTAAGATCCGACCATAAAGTAGTCACTTTCAAAGTCAGCATCTCCCCTGACCCCCCTCTAGTTAGGGTCAAACAAAAAACTTCTCCAGAGCTGATTACAACCTCCTGAGGGATGGTATAAACAGCTTCACAGCCCCCTCCCCCTTTGTTGGAACTGGCACCAGTGTCCAACACTACACCAAAGTACTATACAAGCACTTATATAGATGCATAGAATCAGGAATACCTGACAGGACAAAATCATCCTCTGCAAGGAAGAGTAAACCTGTCTGGTGGACATCTTCAATAAATAAACTCTATAACAAAAGGAAAAAAAATGCTGTCCAGGACCAAGAAGGAGCAGGGCCCAATTGGAAGCAATATGTCCTTAACCTGAACAAGCAAATAAGAGCACTAATAAAATCCTCTAAAGCCAACTCCGAGTCCAAATTGGCTACATTTACTAGAAACAATCATAAGGCTTTCTTCACATATGTCTGCAATCCCAAAGGAAGCACCCAAATCTGTTCAGAACTGGTGGTCAAGGACACCACATATACAAATGCTGTAGATATAGCCAACCTACTGGCTGACAGATTCAGTGAAAACTTCACCCCTTTGTCCCCTCCATCAGTAAACCAAGACATTCCCAGTACCTGCCCCCTCCTCTTATTTCTAGGGAACAGGTCATCACTGCCCTCTCAATGACAAAAATATACAGCCTCCATGGGACCAGATAATATCCTAGGATGCATCCTACATGAACTCAGGCATGAACTTGCGGCACCATTAGGCACCCTATTCAACCAAAGCCTGAGTACTGGCTTTGTCCCAGCCAAGTGAAGGATAGCCACTGTCATCCCTTTACACAAACAACTCCAAAAGACTCAAAAAATTAAAGAAAAGAAAAAAAAATGGCACACCAGGAATCTCCAAAACTCTAAATTTATTGTTAGCACTTTCGTTCATGGTAATTAACTGATGACCCTATTTAAAGCAAGTGTGGATGAATGAGGTTTGTCTGAAGAAGTTCATTTTACTGTGTGAACGAAAGCGCTAACAATAAATTTAGAGTTTTGGAGATTCCTGGTGTGCCATTTTTTTGTGTATCCCTTTACACAAAGGTAAAGCATCCACTGATCTGGGAAATTATAAACCCATCAGCCTAACTAGCCTGATCTGTAAGGCCATGGAATGGATTATCATGGAACTCATTAACAGGGACATTAGCAACCTCCAAACAATCGATCCCACACAGTTTGGCTTTGTCAAGGGGAGGTCATGTCTGTTAAATCTGGTCGACTTCTTTGAAACAGTCAGCAAAGGTATGGATGAGGGGAAGATGGTGCACACTGCCTACCTTGACCTGGCCAAAGCCTTCGACACTATTCCCCACTCAGGCATAATAGATAAACTGTCTCAACTAGGCATCAATCAATATGTTACCAGATGGGTAGCAAACTGGCTCAATGATACAACCCACCTAATCAAAATAGGGGAAGCCACCTCAAGCAGTAGACCCGTAACAAGTGGCGCACCCCAGGGATTGGTCTTGGGGCCTCTGTTATTCGGGATATACTTCTCTGAGGTGCAGGTCAAAAGCAGTGGGCTATAACTCACCAAGTTTGCAGATGACTACAAGTTGGGTGCGGTCATCAATCCCCCAAGAGATGTGGACGTCCTCCAAGAGGGTCTCACCCAAACAGATGACTGGTGGCAAAAACATGGCCTCAAGCTGAATGCCAAAAAATGCATCATCATCCCCTTTGGGCGAGTGACATCCCTACATATTATCACATTAATAACAACGTCCTAAGCACACAATCAGTCATGAGGGATTTGGGCACCCAGGTTGATAGCAACCTGACTTTTGACCACCATGTTGCTTCCATTGTATGGAAAGCTTTCTACATGGCCCACCTCACAAGTAAGGGTATCTCATCCAGGGGACAAATAGGTCATAACATCCCTGTATTCTTCCCTTATAGGGCCAATTATTGAGTACAATGCCCCCTTCAGCAGCTGGAGAGACCACAGAAGTTCCTCACCGGAAGAATCCAGGGCCTCAAACATCTACCCTACACAGATAGGCTAAAAGTCCTGTCCCTCTACTCAGTTTCATACAGACTCCTCAGAGGTGACCTCTGTCTGGCATATAAAGCAATCTCAGACCCCGCCTTGATGGGACTGCTGCATATCTGCAAGTCAAGCTCCACTCAAGTAACCCACACGTGCAACCTCAACCTGGTGTGTGACATCAATAGGACTTGTTGATGGTACAGATTTGTGTCCCAGAGACTCCCCCCTTCAGTGAAATAGACTCCCTCTCCATGTCAAGCAGACTACATCATTATCCCTTTTCAAGTGTAACCTGGATAACTGGATGGGAAGCAGAAAATACATGCGGCCTTAGGTCAACTGGTGCCCTAGGGAAAAGGGTTCCACGATGCCCCCTACCACACCATCTGCTGCCCCCATCCTGGTCTGCCTACACCAAATAAATACTGGAAAAGTGCCCCTGCTACATCGGTGCCCTAGGCGGCCGCCTAGTTAGCCTATGGCTAAGGCCGGCTATGAATACACCCCTGAGATTCCACCTGTTTTCCTGCTGGACAGAGGCTTTGGGTGCTAACTTGTCTAAGCATGGGCCATACTCTTGTCTAGGCTTATAAGGGCCTCAGGGCCAATAGCTTAGTAACTTGCTTCCTATGATCCTGCTTGTATGTATATATATATATATATATATATATATATATATATATATATATATATATATATATACATTAAAGATTTTGAATGAATGCATGGTTAAATTAAGGTTTTATGTCTAAAGAACTATGTAGTGGCATACTTAAATTCATATGGAAGAAGGAAGATAGAAGAGAATAAAAAAAAACGGAGACCAACAGTATTGAATAATAATGATTGTAAGATCTCTATGAAAATAAAAGAGATTTGACGCTAAAATGGGAAATATTATAGAAGACAGAATATATAGTATAAAGGAGAAGGGCTGTCAAGAATTATTAATGATAGAGAAATTGCGGATGATATTATAAGCAGAAAACAAGAAATTAAAATCATGATAGGAGACCTTAATAAGGCATTTGACACAATTGGACATGACATTTTATGGGTAATAATGAAATAATATAATATAAGTGAGAAAGTTAGGAAATTATGCATATCAGTAATATAAGTAAAAATGCTTGTAAATGGCTGGTTAAGCCAAGAGGTACATATGAAGAGTGGTGTAAGACTTGGATGTCTAATGAGTTGTCTACTGTTTGCATTACTTGTGAATGTGATAGTATGTGAAATAAATTACAAAATGAAGGTGGCGGGTATATAACACCTAAAGGATTAAGAATTCCAGTTCTGTTAACACATGCAGATGACATTAAAATAATTGCAAAAAAACAAAATTTGGATAAAAGAATTTATAATTTGCACAAATGAGTGTCTAGAGATGATAGTGATCACTTTAAATAAAGAGAAAAGTAATAGTAAAGATCAAGGGTATATATTTTACCATGTATGAAATTTCTGTGTTATGTATAAAATTTGGGAGTAAAGAGGTAATAACAATTCAATGGGAAAAAACAGAAAAGCAAACATGTCCTTTCTGGAGAACATATAATCCAGAAAACAGGCTTATTTGATAAATTCACTACTGGTGGGAAAATAGCATAGTTAACAAGTGTATTTTTGTTGTCAACAGTATCTGAAAATGAATTATTGCAGATAATTATTTAATTTATATTGGATTCTAGATTAAACCCAGTAAAATAGGAGTTTTGTTTGTAAATAAAGAAGAAGGAGGTTTAGGGTTAATTAACCCAGTGGTATACACTGTTAAAGTGAAAAAATTAGATACTAGTAGTAAATCTATATAAATATAAGCACGATACATTTTGGGGTATGGTAAAAAAAGAGTACAAGAGAAAAAGAGTATATAAATGAAGAAATAAAATGATACCAGGAAAAAATGTTTTTGTGGAAAATAAGAACTCATGATATAGGAAAAGATAAAAAGTATGGTATAAGAATGTAATGATAAAACATTACTATGTAAAACCATGGGAAAATCTAATAGATGAAAAAAAAATAAAGCTATAAAAATAAGAAGTTAATGGTTTTACCAGAAAATAAAATGTAAATATTTGTATGGAGACTGGTAAAGGATAAATTGCCAGCAAAAGGAAATATGCTATATAAAAAGAGAAGTGATAGAATATGCCTACATTGTCAAGAAGAAGAAACTACAGAACATGTGTTTTTGAAATGTAAAAGAGTAAAAAGGTTATGGGGAAAACTATGCAAAGAAGAATAAAGAACCACCTGTTTTTTCTTATTTTATTTCTACCACTGTATGAACCAGCTTTCTGTAAATAATACTTATGATTATTATTCCTTTTAACTTGTATCTAAATTAATGCTTGTAATTGTACTTGCATTACTGTACAAAATTGTTTATTATATTCATTATATTATTAATGCTTGCTTATTAAAGATATTGTATATTTGGAGCTTTTCTCCCCAGGACTCCATTGAAAACGGGCTAATCTTACGCCAAATGGACCATCCTGGTAAAGCAACTGCAAATAAATAATTAAATAAAAACATTTTTTAAGATATAAAAGAAGTGGATAAAATAAACAAGGATATGATAAAATATGGATATTATAAGAACAGGAACAAAGAATATGTTAAAAAGAATAGTTAGAAAGTTATTTTATGTTACATGGGCTATATGGATTTTAGCAACAATATTAAGGAAAATGAGATGGTGGTTATGGAAATAGGAGTGGGGTGTAATTGGGATGAACATTTAGCATGATTGTAAAGGAAATTATGAATATGTGTAAATAGATTTAGATATTTATATGTTTGTACATAAGTAAATATTTGCATAAATGTAAATATTTTGTAAATAAGAGTTATTTTTGTATATAAATAAAGGACCCCTACTCTTGTCTATGTAAAGCTGCAGGAGGGCTGTGACTGGAAAGGAGTACAGTGAGGCATGCTGTGGGGTGTATGCTTAAAGAGTATGTTTGTGATGCTGATGATATTTCAGAGTGTGAGCAGAAGAAAGATCAGAACATTCGGATATAAATTGTGTGTGTAGTGGGTTACCAAACACAGAAATCAGGGAGACTCAAAAAGGTGGTTTGCAGGATGATATTTTAGTTACAGTTTAAGTAGTCAGAACCATCAGATGAGATTGCTGCTTCATGGTCAGATATGGCACAGGAGCTTCTAAATGATAAAGTTGGTGTGCTGGATAACATAGATCCAGACAGATCACAGACAGTTATGGTGAGAAGGAGAGACTTGAGAATATTGCAGAAGGTACTGTAATGGAATCTTTTTTTAGTAAAGAGAACTGATAGAATTTATGCTGCAATAACAGGGCAATATATAAATAACACGCAGGTTGAGCAGGACATTAAAATAAACCAGTAATAAGAATTGAATCAAAAAGGGAAGAGACTACTGACAGATACTTTGTTTGGGCAGTGTTATTTCTGCTTTGGGAATTAAACCTGAAGATGCCAGTGCATTTATTCATACTGGGACTGAATCATTTCATGAAATGACTTTTGAAAATGTTGATATAGCAGGTAAATGTTGAGCTATGTTTGAAATGAAATCTTTTTGTGTTCTATAGAATGAATATGTGGTTGGGAGAAATGAAAGAATGTTTAAGAAAAATATGATTGTAATTTCAAACAGCAGATATTGATGAAACTGGAATAAGACTTTGTTTTTGAATGGCAATGAAAAACTGTTTATGAAATTAGAAAATGTTATGATGACAGGAAGTTATGGAATGGGGGCTGGGAGATTATGGTTAATCTAGCTGTCAAGGAATGGATTATTTGACATTTACCTTGTTTTGTAATAATTAATGGGAAAAAAAGGGATATTGATATATGCTGGGCAACCTAAAATATGCTTTCAATGTAGTTCTGGGGGGCACCTAATTAATTAATTTTATTTATTTAACATTTGTTTACCGGTAAAGTCCAACTGGGACAGAGCCCATTTTCAGGGGAGGCCCGTGGAGAAATTATCCAGATGCATGTCTTTGGAATGTGGGAGGAAACCGGAGAACCCAGAGAAAACCCATGCAAACAAAAGGAGGACATGCAGACTCCACACAGAAGGCACCCCAGCTGAAAACTGAACTGGTAACCTCTTACTGTGAGGTGACAATGCTAACTACTGCACCACTGAATGTCTAAAAAGATGTTTTCAATGTGGGGAGGTGGAACATGGTAAAAAGAGAATGTTTAATGAAATGAAAAAATGTAATGAGTTAGGCCATTTTTGACTGGATTGTGTTAAATATACTGAAGGGCAAGAAAAAGAAATGAGGAAAATATTTCTTTAAGTGAAAAAGAGAGAAGTAAAGTGGGAAAAAAGAAATTTGATATAAAAATAGCTTCTCAGGAAAGGGCAACCACAAAGCTTTCTACAGCTGTGTCCATAACATCAAGGGTAATAAGTAACAACGCACAGAACTTATTGTAAATGGCCTATCAGATTTTGTGATTTTTGTGGACTACTACTTCCCTCTACAGCAGGGGGGGGGGGGTATCCTCCCCCTGGGCCTGGCCTAGCCCCATTGTAGGAATATTTCCATGTCTTGAGGGTTCTACACTGTCATTTTTTCTAGTCATGGTACCAGTGTGCCTAGCAGGATTGGGGCTTTTTTATCCTGGAACTTGTGCACCCAGCTATATTCTTTATTTTTAACCTACTGCTGTCCATGATATATGCTATATAAAATACAGTCTATATATCAGTATTGTCTTGGTGAGATTTTGTGAAAAAACAGGGTCGACCTCATGAAGGTACTCACCAAGACTTGAGGATGAATTCAGTTCCACCATTATTTCTCTCATTTTGATGATTTTATCATCTCTCCATTCGGACCCTAACCGGAGGCCATTGTCATTCTTTTATCTTAGAGGTTCAACTCAAATTTCTCCCCTCACTCCCTCAATAGTTCAAAGGAAATACTACATACCACAATCCCCCCAAACACTGGAAGGGAACAGGTCATCATGCACTTTCCAAGGCCAAGTCCACTGCACTGATGGGCCCCAATAACATCCCAGGAAACTTAGTAAATAGCATGAAGCATGACCTCTCTCGGCTAATTGAATAATTTTTCAGCTGGATCTTACAGTCAGGTTTTGTGCCCAGGGAGTAGAAGATGACTACAGTAATTTCCCTACACAAAGGAGGTTCCACCACTGATCTGGGTAATTACAGGCCCATAAACCTGACCAGCCTCATATGTAAGGCCATGGAAAAAATATTCATGGAGATGATAAACGAGGATATAGGTAACCTGCAAATGCTGGATCCATTACAGTTCGGCTTTGTTAAAGGAAGGTCATGCCTATTAAATCTGGTGGACTTCTTTGAAAGGGTCAACAAAGCAATGGATGAGGGCAAGATTGTACACACTGCTTACCTCAACCTGGCCAAAGCTTTTGATACAATACTCCACTCAGGCATTATAGGCAATTTTAATAAATTAGGTACAAACCCTTTTATCATCTACTGGATAGCCAACCGGCTCACTGATAGGACCCAGAGGTCAAAACAGGTGAGGCCACCTCCACTGAAAGACCAGTCAATAGTGCAGTCCCCCAGCTTGGTACTGGGCCCACTCCTTTTAGGCATCTATTTCTCTGAAGTGGACGCAAATGCTGAAGGTTTATGGTTGACCAAGCTTGCAGATGATTGCAAACTGGGAGTTGTCATCAACTCCCCTGCAGACATTAGCATTCTTCAAGAAGGCCTATCTCTGACTAACAAATGGAACCAAAGCCATGGTCGTAAACTCAATGCTAAAAAATGAATAATTGTACTCTTTGGGCAGTCACCCATCCCAGCTAATTACCATGTTAATAACATGACCCAAGAGTTGACCTAGTGGTTAGGGATCTGGGTACACATATAGACAGTGACCTTACCTTTGACCATGAAGTGGCAACAGTGGTTTGGAAATCCTTTTATGTAGTGCAACTTATAAGTAAGGGTATGGCATCTAGAGCCAAAGCGATCATTATCCCAATGTACTCTGCCCTTATCAGATCTATCATAGAGTGTAATACTCCTTTCAGTATGTACCCATCCAGACAACTAGTGTAACCTCAGAGGTTCCTTACAAAAAGAATACAAAGTGTAACAAACATGCCTTATGCAGAGTGCTTTAAAGCCCCTTTTCACTACTCGGTCTCCTGTATATTGCTGAGGGGCAATCTATGCCTGACTTACAAGGCATCTGCAAATTCCACACGTATTAATCTCCTGCATACTCATAAGCCAGACCGTACCAGAAATACAAGGTCTAGCAGCCTGAGTTTTTTCTGTGACTTAACAGAATATGCTGGAGAGACAGATATGTGTCCCAGAGACTACCTCTTCAATAGAACAGGCTTCCAGTCCAGGTGAAGCTGAGTTTGTCTATTACCCATTTTAAGCACAACCTAGACCAGTGGATGGGGAATAGGAAATGTACGCAGGGCCTGACACCCATCTGCCTTATGGATAGAGGTAGCTTATAAATGCCTGGCCCTCAATGTCCTATTTAGATACAGGACATCTTTATTCTTTCAGGAAAACTTGGCTAGGCTTACAAATGCCCCTGGGTCATTAGCCTAGTAACAACTTATGAATCTATGAATCTATAAATTTATGAATGGCGTGCTTAAGGTAGGGAAAATGGGGGTTATATGTATAAGAGTGGAAATATTAAGATCGACAGATTATGTTATTCCATTAGAAGAATTGCTGGAGAATTTTATTCAAGTTATAAAAGCTGATTTTTCAGGTTATTGTGCTATAAAATCAACTACATTTAGCAGAGAAGAAATAAAAGAAGGGAAGAGAATAAAAAACTATATGGGGAAGTTGTGAAGGGAAATGGTTTAAGAAAGAAATGAACAAGTTATGGGAGGATCATTAGACTGTTAGATTTTTTTATAAAGATTTAGATAAATGGTGGGTGAGTTATAAAGTATAAAAATGAAAGTATAAAACTAGAACATTTTTTTTTTGTTTAAGACAAACAGGAATATGAAAAACTGATAAGTGAATATAAAGCAATGATACATTGAGAGGAAGAAGAAAGAACAAGAAAAGAGATGGAATTAAATAAACAAAATGAGAAAAAGATAATTTCAATGATATTTGAACAAAAATATTTATTAAAAGGGAAAAGTGAGGAAGTGTCTCCCTTCATAGGGAAAATTATTACATTTGATTAAAAAGAATAACTTCTATTAAGAATCAGCAAGGAAAACAGTGTCACAATATGAGGGATATAAGGCTGGAAATGAAGATGCATGTTAAGAATACATATAAAGAAGAGAATATGCAGAGAATATTTGTTGTTTGTTTAAATTAAAAAATAGATAGGAAGATAACAATGAAGGAATATAATGGTATATTACAGGAGATAAAAAATTAACATCTCTTAGATGTAATGGGTTGGGGTATTATTACTATAAGGAAACAGAAGAAGACAAGAATAACGTGATGCTAAGAATTATGAATAATTGGACTGAGAGAAGAATAAAAAACAAAAAGATATGTGACTGGGTTGTAACATTTATATACAAGAATAAGAAAAAGCTGAGATGAGAAATTGGAGGCCATTAACTTTGAATAATATGGATTATAAAATTCTTATGAGAATAATGCAGAAATGAGTTAATGAGATTGCAGCACAGGTGATTGTAGTGTGGATATATATGGGATAATGGGAAGAGAGAGTAAGGAAATGTTAATTGTTAGAGAAGTAGTAGATAATATTTAAAAATGATAGGAAATGGTAGAGTAGCTGTATGTGACGTATAGAAGCTTATGCTATGATTAATCATAAATGTATGGTATAGATTTTGAGGTATTATGTTTTTTGTGGGAGGTTTATAAAATTAATTGATTCTGTGTATGGAAAGTCATATGTGAGAATAAATATATTTTTAGTGGTGAAATAAAAAATAGTAGGGGGTTAAAGCAGGGATGTGCACTTAGCAGCATTATCTTTGTTTAGTTATGAATGGAATAATAGATGTGTAAAAATAAGAATAGGTGAAGGGAAAATATGTTTGAATCAGGAATATGTATTTCTATGTAAATATCTTATGTGGATGATTTAATGATTGTTGCAAATTGGAAAAAAAAACAGATGAAGGAAAGCATAACAGAAATAGGTTGGTGAATGAGTAAAGTAGGTTTAAGGATGAATAAAGAAAAATATAAAAGATAAGGAGAAAAGTAAAAATTACAGGTATTTATTTTTCTAAGACTGGAATAAAGTTGTTAGAAATCAAATTTAGAATATAGGTTAATTAAAGAACAGTGAGAAGATGATTTTTCTCAAATTATAAAAATAGTTAATATGTGGAAAATCTGGAGTTGTCTTATTTCAAGAAGTTGTATCTAATGCATTCATATATATTGGAAAATTGGGTGATTTAGAGAGGATTTTTCCATTACCAGTATATATGGAGAAACAATATTCAATTTATATGGAGATCTAGACTAAATCCTGTTAAAGGGGAGTGGTGTATTGTAAGGAGGAGTAAAGAGGTTTGGGATTAAACAGTCCTATTACATGTTGGCATCAATACATCTATATTTGATTTTTTTATAAGATAAAAAGTGAAGATCAAGATGGTGTTGGAAATTGTTATGGAATAAATTAAGGCAAATTTGAGAAAGGGAAAAGAAAAAGAAAAATAATTGGTGGGTATTTCAAACTTGGATATTATGATGTGATTAAAAATGGAAGTTAAAATAGAAAACAATTAAAAATAGAAAGGATTGGTATGAAAATACAATGGGAATATATTATTATGTGAGACCTTTGCAAAATAAAAGTGAAAAAGTTAAAATTACAAAAAAAAGGTTGGGAAAATATAAAGAAATTAAAGATTTTTTTATGGAGATTAATGACAGAAAATAAGTTCCAGGGAAGGCTAATATAAAGTACAAACAATTGAAGGACAAATAATTTGCTAAATATAGTATTAATGAGACAATAGATCATGTTTAAAATATTCTGTTTTAAAAGAGATATGGAATTTATGTAAAAATGAGATTTGTGTCAAAATATAAGTATTGAAAACATTGCATATGGATATTTTGAAGGGGAGGAAAAAGCAAAGTAGAATTAATGGCTAATAATGTAATTAGTATAATTTGGATTACTTGGAATATGAGATGTATATTCGAATTTGGGATAGCTGGAATGTGTTATGAAAAATAAAAAAATGGATGTGGGAAAAGGGGTGGTGAGGATAAGATAAAATATATATTTTTGAAGAAGTAAACACCGAATATTCTGTATTTATGGTAAATATGTATAAGAAGATATAAGGATGTCTATATAAAATAAAGTCCCTGCTCCTTTTTGATAGGTGTTGTTGGATCTTTTACATCCTCCTGAGCTAACACCAACTCAAGTTGATGGGATGTCACTTTGACATTTCATCCTAAGGACAGCACACTCAGAAGTGCTGCCTCTCCCCCCATGTGGAGCTGCAGTGTCAGTAATTTGAACATTAATCCAATTACTTGGAGTGTGAATAAAACCTACAGCCTTCTGGCTTTTCAGCAACAAAGGCAAGCATGCTATCTGCTGAGCCTCTGACACTTGACTCATGCTATTCAAAAAACATCTATAGCAATGCCATAAAAAAATAATAAGATTTGCCTCCAGTCTCCATGACAAAATTCGCCATTGCCTTGCTCTACATAAAATCAATTGGATGGAATTTGGATATTGTCTTCAATGAACCCAAACGAATGTAGCCCACTCAATTCTGCACCAACCATACAAATTTCCTTCCATAATCACATTGATGAAGTGATACTGTCCCACATCAGAACTCCTCTCTAAAGAGAGGTACCTCACCTACCACAACAAGGTATCAAGTTCTCATGATGAAGCCTTGTATTCAGAACATGTGGCCAAACTCTGGAACTAGATACCATCTGCACTAAATTTCTCAGGTTATATGGATTCTGTAGTGCTGAAAGAGTTTTTAATGAGAAGTTCAACATTTAAATGAAAGTTTTTTGGCTAAAACACATAAACAACAAGAAACAGTTAAATTCTGTAATCAGGGTAGTTCAATTATTTGACAACAGGCACATTATACAGCTCCTAAATGTTTTTTTTCTAATTTCAACTGTTCTGTTATTAAGTTGACGACCAGCTTTGGAATGAATAGGTTTAAGTTATGACGCATTCTTAATAAACACTGGAATATTTTTACCAGTGACACTTTTTTTTCCATAGTGATATCCACTCAATGTTTGTTTTCTTACAGCAAGGGCAATAATATGGCAGAATATTTTTTTAAGAGTAAGAAATTTCAGTCTCCTCAGATAATGCAAACTTACTTATCTATTCAGGCAATAAAGGGTTGTTATGCCTATGGCAACCGTTCTTCATGTGGAAAAGTTGTAAAATAGAATGTTTTACATCTACCAACACGACACACACACATAAGAGATTAGACATTATATCAATTGCAATATTGACTGGATTATGCACCTTGTTTCATGTGAGAAAGACCTCACAACTGTGGAAACCAAGAGTACCATTCATCTTAGCAATATTTTCTGCCAATGTCAATGTAGTGCATTTTGTAGACACCATCCAAGACATAGTGGTGCAGCTGAAAATACTGTGTGTGCTATTTTTTCTCACTGTGAATGCTCCACACCTGTGTCAATGGCGAGGACTGAGGCTCTTTGATCACTGTCTCAGAGGAGTGATGTCACATATTGGTGAGCAGCAGTGTGGATATTAATTAAACTTCTGTAGCTTGTAAGCAGTTGGCATTAAAGGTGTGTGTGTGTATCCTCAGCAGCCCCAAGTTAAACATACAGAGTTTCATTTTCACAGCAGTTTATTTATTTATTTTTTTTTAGTTTAATTTAGTCAGGGAAAGCAGGCAAAGATGTCAGCAGAGGATTATGGCAAGGTGACTGTGAACCAGTTGGCTAAGATGTGCAAATCCAAAGGACTGGTGTATGGCAACCTGACTAAGGAAGAAATTATTTCAGCCTTAGTGACAGTTGCAGCACAGACCAGGACCAGGAAGACAACCAATCTGGTGATCTGGATATACAGCCCTCAGAAACAGGACAGTTCACCTTTTCTCTCAGAGGACATAAAAAACCCATCTGGAGTTAGAGACTTGAACTGGAGGCAAAATGTATGGAATTAAAATTGGCAAGAGACTGCGGCATTTCGAGGCCAAAGAAAAATGAGAAATGGCATCAACATAAGAGGGACATGCTGACTCTTTGACAAGAACATGAAGGTAATGGGGAAGGGAATAACCAAAGCCCAGAAGCAACAAAGGTCAGTACATTTCTTTCACAGTATACAGAAGGTGATAATTTTGATAGTTTTATTCCTGTATTTGAAAGAATATGTAGACAGTATGACGTTGACCAAGGGCTCTGGGTACGGTTCCTAACCTCCTTACTCCATGGTGAAGCTGTAACTACTGTTTCTAAATTGTCTTATACTGATTGTTTAAATTATGACTAGGTTAAACAATGTTTATTGGAATGTTTTCAGTTAACACCTGAAGCTTACAGAAAAAAATATTGTGACCACAGACTTAGGGAAGATGAATCTGTATGTGATTATATAGTAGAGTTAACTCATTTCATCCAAGTAACACCTCCAGGTGCATCTGCAGTTAACTCTTACTGATACCTCTAGGCATCAAATATTGCTTTCAAAACCATGCTTTGTACAAGGTTTTGAAAGATTTCATCTCAATGCTTACACAATAGAAAACTCAACTGGATTAATATTTGACATCTGTCTAATGCAGGTAAATAAACATTAACTGTTGTTTTTATGATTTTAATTTATATAGATATCATTTTCACATTTTTCTAAATTTCTCAATAACCAAGTAACACAGACATAACTCCTTAGCCTCATATGAAAGCTATCAGCTAGATGAATAAACTGCTGCTGACAGTATGGGTGTAACTTAAGTGGTTGCTGAGATATTGTAAATTGTTTATAAAAATATTAGAAATATAATAGTTACTCTCTTTACTGTGACTTATAAAATTCGGTTTAAGACCAAGAACCTAAAGAATACTACCACTGTAAAAAGAATTTGTGCTGAAGAGTTTGACACTTACACTTCTTTAGTAACCCCTACAATCACAGAGATACGAGCATTTGTTTGAAATGTGAGGACATAATTTAATTCTGTCAAAAGTCTTAGGTTCCACCCATTGGAAGTTACAGTGTAAACTTCCTGAGCTCCATTGGAGTGAATGAGTTAAGCACTTATTTTCATAGGTGAGTGAGTGGGTGTCAGGTAACCATGTTTGAAATGCTGGCACACCTTTTGATAAGGGAACAAGCCCTTAACACTTTGTCTGAGGACTTGAGAATCTGGTTGGCAGACTGGAAGTCTAACTCTGCAGATGAGCTTATGGTGAAAAGGGGAACTCTACTTGGCAAACAGGGCACCCCAACAGAGTCCACCAGTAAAAGGGGAAGCCACTAGTTCAGGTACATGGCCAGGATCAAGGTTTAGATGTTTTAAATGTTGCCAAAGGGGCCATGTAGTATACAAATGTCCACTGAAACAAGGTGAGGAACAAAAGGTGAAGGAGCCAGCAAGTGGGAACAACATCATGCCAGTGGTAAGGTGTCTGGAGGCAACAGGAGTACTAAACTATCACTAGAGTTTGTATCCCATCTTAGTGGATGGTAAACAGGCCACTGCCGAGAGAGACTATCACTGGAGTTTGTATCCTATCTTAGTGGATGGAAAACAGGCCACCACCAAGAGAGACCCAGCCTCTGACATAACCATTGTGAAGCCTGCAGTAGTTATCACGTTAGGGTGCTCATTCCTGTCAGACACAATAAGCTGCAGGCAGCTTGGGAAGGACTGTTTAAAGTGGTAATGAATGCCAGTGATGTTAATTACATGGTAAAACTGCTAGGCAGGAGACTGGGGCACAAACTCTACCATGTTAACATGATGAAGCCTTACCATGATAGGGACGCCCTTGTGCTGAGTATTTTCAGTGGGTAGTGGGAGGACTCTGAGGGAGATCTAGTGACTAATCTCCTCAGTGAGGCTTGGACTGACACCCACGTGTAAGGACTAGCAATGTCCCAGTGGCTATCCCCTACCCAGGTTTGTGAAATCTGAGCAGTGTTACAGGAGTTTGTGGACATGTTCACTGGGAAACCAGGGTGCACCCATCTGGTGCAGCACCATGTGGATGCAGGACCCCAAAGACCTAGCAGGAAGACCTCCTACAAAGTGCCTGAGGGACTCAGACAGACTCTGAGGGAGGAGGCACAGGAAATGTTGGAACTGAGAGGAAACCCAGCAACCCAGCAGTCCTTGGGCCTCCCTAGTGGCGCTGGTACCAAAGAAGGATGACTGCACTAGGTTCTGTGTGGACTACAGAAAACTAAACAGTTACACAGAGTCAGATGCTTACCCCATGCCTAGGACAGATGAAGCCTTAGAGCACGTGGGTGGAGCTAAGTATCTGAACAATATTGATTTGACCAAGGGCTCCTGGCAGGTGCCCTTGGCTCCCAGTGCCAGAGAGAGGTCAGTCTTTGTGATTGCTTTCATATTATATGAGTTCAAGAAGATGTGCTTTGGGATAAAAAATGCCCCAGTGACATTCCAGAGTCTGGTAGATCATATCCTAGCAGGAGCAGGAGCTTATGCCCTCGCTTACCTGGATGATATCGCCATCTACAGCCATTCCTGCCAAGAGCACCTTCAGCATGTCAGGGAGGTCCTGGGTAGACTGCAAAGGGTGGGGTTGATGATTAAGCCCAGTAAGTGTCAGGTGGGTATGGCAGAGGTCTCCTACCTGGGACATAGAGTGGGGAGTGGTAAGATCAGGCCAGAACCTGTCAAAGTGGAAGCTATTCAGGCATGACCTGCCCCTGTTACCAAAAAGCAGGTGAGGGCATTCTTGGAGATAGAGGAGTACTATAGAAAGTTTGTTCTCAATTATAGTGCAATAGTTGCTCTCCTCACAGGCCTGATGAGGGAAAACCGACTAGATAAGGTTGTGTGGACCCTAGCCTGTGAGCAGGTATTCAAAAAGCTTAAACAGGCTATCGGAGGACCCCTTGTGCTAGCCAATCCAGATTACAGCAAATAAATTGTTGTACAAATGGATGCTTTAAACCATGGGATGGGAGCTGTACCAGACAGCTTTCCTCAGAGGGAGAAGTGTACCCTGTTGTATATCTCAGCTGTAGACTCCAACCCAGGGACCAATATTATGCAGCTGTAAAAAAAGAATGTCTAGCCATAGTATGGGCACTGCAAAAACATCATCACTATCTGTGTGGAAGGAAATTCAATGTGGTTACAGACCACAATCCCTTAACATGGCTACATTGAGCCAGCAAGTAAAATGCCAAGTTATTAAGATGGAGCCAAAGGTTATAGGCATATGACATGACAGTGCAACACTGTAGTGGGGTCAGCAATGCCAATGCAGATGGGATCTCAAGACAGGGTATTTGTTAATGTGTTCCCAGACAGGCTCATTTCTCTCAAGCAATGTTTCTCCAGGGTCACTTGAAAAACTAGCTTGATTCTTCCAAGGGGGAGAGACCTGATGATGTCTGGTAGTGCCAGCTGTGCCAGGGAGAGTAGGGCAGTGCATGTGTAACATATGCCATCATAGCTAGCTGGAGTTTTGTAAAGAAGTATGTTATTTGAATATCAAACTGATTTGTACAGATGCTTGTGTTAAAAATGTATTTGTAAAGTTGCTTGTGTTAAAATGTATCAGCAGTGGGTTCTGCTAGACAGAAAAGAAATATACGTATATGTCAGACTGTATTGTGGTAATACATATATTTTAACAATGGATACTAGTAGAGAAAGGATTAAGCCCATCCCAGATAACCTTAAGAAAAATAGCCTGAAATTAAACGACTTAGTTTAGACCTTAAATATTTTATCTCACATGTCTGAATGCTTCCAGAGAATAGCTTGTTAGTTTCTGCAGAAAGGGTAGAAGTGTTGAAATTGTTTTACAGTTTGCAGATGCTGTAATAAACCTTAGCTAAAGTTCTATGTGTGCATTGTGGCACATCAGTGCCAGATCCTGGCTTAGTTTCTAGT